>NC_084514.1:9170000-9470000 GCF_024500385.1 Phyllopteryx taeniolatus | reverse complement strand
CTACAGCGCTTATCCTCATTGGGATCTTGGGTGAGCTTGAGCCTAATCCCAGCTGAATTTTGGCGAGAAGCCTGTCAGTTTAGTGTCTTCAATTGACCCCATAGGCATGGTTTTGGAATGCAGAATGTAGCCGGAGTACCTGGAGAAAACCCACGCAAGGACAGGAAGAACATCCAGAGCTGAGATTCGAACCCAGAACCTCTGAACTGTGAGGCAGACGTGCTAACCACTATTTATGTGACAATCGGAAAAAGTGTGTTTATATTAAAAAAAAAAAAAGAAAAATCCCCTTTACCTCGGGAGCACATTTCGACACCTCATCAAGGAGTTTGCATGCATATGTAAACATTCGTTTATTTCCGAGTTGTCACTCAGAGCAGCCTCAGCTTGAAGCTTGCCACCAGGAGCTATGACTGACTATTGATAGCCTGCAAGAGAGAATGGCCGCCTTCCCTTTCAATCAAGCTTCAGTTGAATGCTAATCTCCGCGCAACCTCCTGGCACAGTGAAATTAATTTCCCTGTACTTGTAAACAAACCTCCAAATATGCAGTCACAACGTCGTACCTGAGATTCTGCAGCCCCAGGAACATGTCGGGGCTGAGCCTCTCCAGGTTGTTCCCGTTCAGGTAGAGGCTCCTCAGGCTAGTCAGGCTGGAGAAGGCCCCCTCCTCTAGGTAGGAGATGCGGTTGCTCCCCAGGTGCAGCAGGTCCAGACTAGAAAAGTTCCAGAAGTCGGTACGGTAGATTCTCTGGATCAAGTTCCCGCTCAGGTACAGCTTGCGTCCGTTGAGCGGTCGCGGCGTCAACTGCGACACGTTGAGGAAGCCGTTCTCCTTGCAGTTGACGGTCAGGCCCAGGTCGGTAATGTGCAGGTTGCAGGTGCAGCCCAGCGGACAGATGATGGGGATGGGCGGCCGGGTCTGGTAACCCGCCACGGGGGGATTCTGGTTGGGGCTGCGTGACGTGGGTGATGTCCTGGAGGGGCGAGGCTTCTTGGTGGGCCGCGGGGGCCGGTCGCGGTCCCTGCGCTCAGCGGAAGAAGAGGACGAGGACGTGGACGAAGTGTGAGTGTTTTGACGGGAGCCGTGCACCATGGAGGAGGGTTTGGTCGGTCTAACCCGCCCCGGGTGGGGGTTGGGCTTGGAATTAGGGGGCAAGTCTTGAGGCTGCGTGCCCCCCGAGGCTCTACCGCCTTCCGCTTGCAGGTCTTTATCTGGGAGCTCAGTGCAAAGCTCCTTGCGAGGGATCTCCCTCAAGTCCTTGCCGTGAAGGTGGAAGGGATACTCGCAGGTAACGTCCCCCACCACCGCAGTGTAGGGGATCTGACCCAGCCACTGCTGCAGCTGCACCGCCTCGCAGCCACAGTTCCAGGGATTCTCCTCCAGCTGGATCTCCATGAGGGAGCGCCCCACGTATTCCAGGGTCCCGGCGTACGCCAGACTCTTTAGACGGTTTCCCCGCAGGTCCAGATGAGTCAGCGACACAGATCTGGAACAGGAGATGGACGGAGGAGAGGCCAAGTTAAATGAATGGCAACTGCGATTGCTGAGAAGTCTGATGATGAATGCATTTTTCTTACAGTAAATGTGATTATTTTTAAGATCAATTGACAATAAAGTGGGTACCCACATACTGATAATCAAGCAATGAGCATTTTCCCTCCCTCGCGATCAAAGTCAGCAAAGGCCTAAGTGTCGGCCGTCTCTTATCCTGAGTGATTATCCTGCGGTGTGGGAGTGTTAAGAGTGGTTCTTCCTCCCAGATCTGCTCTGGAAAACAAGTTGGGGCCGAAAACCACAAGACAATCGCTCAAGATCATATCTAAATCACTCTTAACAGCCCAGGATCATCTGTTTGAGTCCGACAATCGGGCCTCTGCTGACTTTGATCTGAAGAGAAGCAAAAATGCCCAAACTGGGCCAGATTGTTGGTATATGTGTACTCTGCTTAAGAAATCTGAGAAATCGAATCAGTCACCTGAAGAGATGAGCAGGCAAGACGGGGATCAGGTTGTCGTTGAGGATCAGAACCCGCAGCTTGTACAGGAACCTCAGAGCGCCGCTGTCGATGCGTTTAATCACATTGTAGTCGGCCTGCAGAGTGGGCGGCAATGTTGAGCGGTCAGCGCCAGCCAGGCCTTCTCAGCTAACCTAAACTCTATCGGAAGCACTGACCCACATTTACAACCTGATTCTAATATTTGTTCCATGAAATTGGGTTAATTTATTCCAAACAGTATATTCCCTGCATTTGGTGGGGTTTCTCTTTGTTGCATTGCTTCAGTACGTGTTTGTGGATGTCAGATTTGTTTTCTTTTTGTCCACTCAGATTTCAGTCTCAATGTGTTGCCATGTCAATCTAATCTGCCCACGGCCTTCAGAATCATTAGTGCTGGCCCACGGAACTTCAACTATATCAGCAATGGGACTGTTGCTTTAACCAATCATATTTCAAATTCGTCCTTATAGATCAATGACGTCAGCCCCGATGATGTCAGAATTTTTCCATCGTCTTAATGGTTGGTCAGAGCAGAACTGTTCAACAAGTAAAACACATCTGTCGCGATCTACTCACAATAATACATTTCATAATCTGCATGTCTGATATGTTTTTTTTATTAGATAAATATTGATTCCGATGACGACGAACGTGTCCCAGTTGCATGCTGTTATATTGCGTCTTTGTATAGTATTGACCGTTTCTATAACTGCAGCGTGATAGATGTTTGATTCAAAGGTGGATTAAGTTGGGTAAGCATCCACTGAAGTCCCAGATACTAAATGCACGGCCTGCCACTGGTGAGCGGCAATGTGTTGAACTTGTCAGGAAAATACAGTTAGGCAGGAAAAGCTGCGACGGCTCCATTTGACAAAGTGAGAAATGGAGGGAAAGAAAAGAAATCTCCCGGGGAGATTCTTGCACTTCTATCGTTTACTGGCCGGTGACTATTTTCGCAGCCTACCTGGAGGTACTCCAGAGCCTCCAAGCCGGCAAAGGTGTCATTCCTGAAGACCTCCAGCTTGTTCTCGTGGAGGTAGAGGCGTCGCAGCTTGGCCAGGCCGTGGAAGGCGCCCACCCGGATGTCCTGCAGAGCGTTGTTGCCCAGGTTTATCGACACCGCGTTGCCAAGGTGCTGGAACCCGTTGCTATAGAGACGCCTCAGCGAGTTCCTCTGGAGGTTGAGTTTGAAAGGGCGGACCCACGACTGTGACACCTGAACGAGGCATTCGCGCTCTGATGAGTCATCTCAATAATTACACTAGCTAAGAAGAAAGCAAGCGTGAGGGACAGGATATTACACATACAGGGGGTTCCCGGTTTAGGGCGGATTTCCATCCCTTCTGCAGCGAAATAACCCGAATTTTATGTAAGTCGGAGCATGCCATAGTCTATCACCAACTTACTATAGCACAGTAGTAACATAGAAAATATACACTAAATATTTTTATGAAAAACACTTCAGGCCATAAAACAATCCATTGGAAAGAAGACCAAAAAATTTTTACAATAATTTTTTGAGCGGATACTCCTCTTTATTAAGTAAAATGTATGCTCTGGAGGGCTTCAGTCTGGAAATTGACTTGGCCAGTCTAATACCTTCCAATTATTGGGGGAAAAAAATCACAATAAATGAAAATATTAGACAAAAATATCAGCTGAAAAATATTTATAATTAGAATAAAAACAAATATTCGACACAAAAATTGACGAAAAAATATTTAAAATAATGATTACAAGAAAAATACTAGACAAAAATTACAAAATATGAGACAAATATATAGAATATAAAAATACAAAATAATAGATGATAAACTAATATAAAATAAATAAAACATTTGAAAATATTAGACAAAAAAACATATTAAAAATACACAAGAAAAATATTGGAAATACCAAATATGTGACAGAAAATGCTAAAAACAAAAATTATTAGATGGAAAATAGACAAATATTAGAAAAAATATATACCACAAAAATGTAAAATAGTGAAACAAAAATACAAATATTTTTAATAATACAAAATACTATACATATAAAACAGGGCGCAGTACCTGGCTGCCGTTGGTGAAGCCCCGGCCATCGCAATGTACGTGCAGCACGCCTTCTTTGACCTCGCACGCGCACGGCTCGAAGCAGGGCTCGTCCACTTCCTCCTCAGAGTTGTCCACCAGGGGCGTGTGCGTGGAGGTGGGGGTGGGGGTGGGTCCGCTGTGCGATGCTCGGGCCAGACCCGCCGCCGCGAACCCCAGGGCCACGGCCAGGGTGACCCACTGCATCCTCGCCGCACCACTTCTCCCAGCTCAGCTCAGCAGCCCGGGGCGGCGGCCCGGCGTCGGCCCCTCACTGACGTCCGTACGCCGCATCCAGCGCGACAAGGACACAAACACAGTTAAAAGAGGGCAAACAGCAGAGCGAGGCAGCTCGGGATGAATCAGATCGATGATGCGTCACGAGCATACCGAAGCGCACAATGCATGTAAGATCACAAAGAGCGAGACGCCCTGGGGCCTGCGGGGAGGGGGGTGTGTGGGGTGTATTGGGAGCGACTGGAGTAACGAAGCCCGAGCAGGCTAATCGGACATATGGCATGACATCTGTGAGATTTTTGACAAAACACGCTTGCGTCGTCAAACCAGAGCCCGATTATACCTGGTATTATAGACAGACATACGGGTACGACTGTACTGAAGACTCATCTCCTCTCTCGGCTTCTCAGTACTGCAGTGATATTAGTCATTCTTCACAGAGGATAAAGAATATATGCCTGTGAGTATTATATTATCTGTGTGCATGTGTTGCTGCACCATTTGTTTTCAGATACCGCATAGATGCTAATTTGTTAGCCCGTGTGCCTTTGGAGTTACTCATTGTATGTTAGCATTAAGGTAGAGGAGGCTATGTGGTTGTTTCAAACACATAGACGCATTTAGTTGTCTTTGGTTTATGTTTAGTTAGACAAGTTTGTTATTAAGTCGGGTCACTCGTTTCTCAAGGCACCATTGCATGTAAGTCCAAGGTCGAACGCCGAAAGCATGTAAAATGCCGAGTTTGACCAATGTTAAAGAGAATGTGTGGAAAAATGGACATTCTATTGCTGGGTGGGGGGAACGGTGAACTAGTGATTAGCACGCGTGCTTCACAGTTCTGCGGTTCGGGGTTCGAATCTCTGCTCTGGCCTTGTGATTAGTTTGCATGTTCTCCCCGTGCTTGAGTGGGTTTTTTCTGGGTAGTCCGGCTTCCTGTTGAGTTCACTGAAGATTCTTAAATTGTCCATATGTGCAATGGATGGACATGGATGGATATGGATTTTGGATGTGGTTGATGGATGGATAATGCGTGGATGGATGGATTGTTTTGGGGGTTACGCCTTTCAAAACTCCTCTATTGTAGGTAAAAAAATATTCTCTGTAGGGTTTAAGTCTGGAGATTCACTTAGCCAGTTTACCACTGTCCACGTCTTGCCCCTGATGAAGTCCTTTAGTTGTTTTAGCAGTTGTTGTTTCACATCACGTTGGCTTATCGTTTAAACCGCTGCACTGACTTTGAAAACGCAAACAACAAAAGGCAAACACGTGCGCCCGTTTCACCTGCAGATCAAATTGTATAATGTGCTTTTTCATTTTTTTTCAGGGGCGGGGTCGAGGAGAGTCATGAATATATTCATCGGCGTGCTCACATGCCCGCTGAAGCCGAAATGTCACGCGTGTTTTTAATGTATGCAATATGAATATGGGCGAATGCAAATGGCATTCATAATGCCGCCATCTAATGAACAGCTCCATTTAATAGCACGAATGGCAATCAGGGAACAGAAAGCGAGAAGAGAAAAAGAAGGAGAAGGGGTCCCGTCTTCTACATCAGTGTTTCCCAACCTTTACTGAGTCAAGGCACATATTTTACATTAGAAAAATATCTCGGCACACCACCAAAATAAAATGTCCCTAAAGGGTTATACAGTGATCCCGCTGAAGTTTTTTTTCTTCAGTTATTTTCTGGAAAACCCAGATGAACGGCAAATATCATATCAGATGTTTGATCCATGAATGGACCGGTGGATTTCCTGATTCAATTTGAATTGGTATTTGAACGTCTGTGGTCATCATCAGGCATCGTCACCCCAAGGCCAGCACATCGCTGAGCTGAAAATGTCACAGTGGCAACAGGTTTCAACGGCGATTTATAGAGAATGAAAGAGTCACAGAAAGGCATAGGAGTGGACATCTGTGGAAATGAAGACAAATATATAATTTGCCCTTGAGCCTCGAGAGAACGGCAAGCTGTGCAAAATGTACTGAAACGTTGAACAGTTGGACGTGTGTGTTGAAAAGTTTAGAGAAGGTAAAATTAAGTTCACCTGGGAAATTGTTGTGCATTATAGGGTCATCCTGAAATCCCTAACTTTTTATGATTTGTCTTTTTCTAGGAATGTTGTACAACACAACACTGGCAGACATTTATAGAAATATATAATAGAATTGCATATTGATTTTTATGTCTTTCTAATTGGGGAAAATCATTAACATAATCTGTCTTCATAGAAATGAATATAATTATTAATAATAACATATTTTTAAAGGTCATTTGAGCAAATTTGGTATTTCGGAAGTGTATATCAAACTGGTAGCCCTTCCCATTCATTAGTAACCACGATGTAGCGCTTAGTTCCAAAAAGGTTGGTGACCCCTGCTGTAGATACGTAATTTGCAGTACACAAATAATTCTTTGAATGTGGTAACTTCAAAAATAGGTTGACGCAACATTTCTGCCTTGAAGTTCCACTTGAACCCAAATCTTTTCTAAAGACGCCATTTGCAGGTGAAAGACAAAACATTTGAAATGACCTATTATTCCCAGAGCCAAAGAAGTTCACTTTAGAGTTATGAATGGGGTGCATCCATCCGTGATTACGAACGATTAGGTACTGAAACTAATAACTTTTTTTGTTTGTTTTTTTTTTTTTTTTTTTTTTTTTTTTTTTTTTGGTTATGTAGTTGTAACTAGTGTCCATCTGTTTTTGTTTTTTTTTGTTTGTTTTTTTCTTTTGTATTCCGCCAGAACCTCGTTTGCGCCACCGTCCATGTTTCCCACGGATATTTATTGCAGACGCACGCAGTGTTAGGCCACCAGTGAAAAACAGAGGGAAGGTCTGTAAGTGCTTTGTTAAAAGACACTGTTAGATGTACAATGTACATATAACATGACCTATATGTGAGCTGCATGGTGGTTAGCGTGGTATTTGACCTAAAATGGTCATCGCTAGCACGCTAATGCTAATCGCGATTGCTAACCATTTAGCGTCAGCTAGGTACGTCACAAAAATTAATATAAACCGAAATTGACGAGGTCATTGGATAGAGGAGTGTTACACAAATAAATTCAGCCCTAGTTTGTTAGAATCGGATAAGGGTTATGGATTTTATGCTGAAAATGTGCTGATATTTTCTGCGCAGAAATCAATGTAAATCATGAGGAAACTCATGACCGAAACTGTGACTCTTTGGTAGAAAAAAATGCCCGGATGTTTCTCATTAATTGACGCGCTAATGTGATGTTTAAACAGGCCATTCAGAATTTTCAATGGTGTCTGCTCGATCAATCTCATTTTTAGGGTCTAACTGAGAGCAACTGCATGGCCGGAACAAGAAGAATATTAGCAAATCAAGGACATGTAGGTTTCAAACGTGGACAAATCCTATGAACATGTGCTTTTTTATTTCAAAATCCAGGAACATTTTCATCTTTGTCAGAACCACAGAAAATCTCAACCGAATTGAAAAATTCCAAAACGAGGTAAAGGAATTTCCCAACAATGTAATCTGTAAAGCGCAAGTATTACCTTGCGCGAAACAATGAGAAAACGCAAATTTGGTGGACCTCCACTAATTTTACGTGCCCGATTTCCAGTAGAGCGAAATGGAAAGAAAATGGCTGCAATATTTCTAGATCAGCTAATCAGCTAATGTACACAGAATTTATGATACACTCAACATATGCACTGTGACAGAAGTCCATCCCTTGTAAATGAGAATAAAATGCATGTTAGTATTAACAAAATAAGGGGAGGGGGCAATTACTTGATTACTCGATGGAATAGTCGATAGGATAATTCTCTTCAATTCTAAAATTATTAAATAGTGACATCCCTAGAATCTACACTGTTGTGATAATGAGGTGGTTGAGTGACAGCCGCTTCAAGAAACAAGTGGAAAACAAACAGGAAAAAGGTGCTCAGTCATGGTCACAAAAACACTGCGGAGACGCTTGAGTCTTTGCGGGGGCATCTTTGCTCTCAAGTCTTAATGAGATCTAAATTGGATAAAGCATCTCGACGCTCGCAGACGGCGTCGAGCGCTGTCACGTGAAATGCAATAATGATCCTGATGGCGCGGTGGCTGTAATCATCCAGCAATAATCTAGCGTCGGTCCAGGAGGTAGCGGTGGAAATATCAGCGCCCGGGAGAGGAAGCGCAATCACAGAGATGATTACGACGGGGAAAACAAGGGTTGGATGAGGGGACTGAGGAATGGACAAAACAGGGGTGGGCAAGCTACTTGCCAGGCCATTCACAAATTAGTTAAAAAAATAAATAAAAATCTCTTATTAATTCTCATTTTTAATTCTATTATTCATAGTTCATAATCAATTCACCACTTATTTAATGAAATCATTTTGCGTTATGACAAACAGTACATTGACGGAGCGTCGTAGCTGCTCCACGGAGTCCCGCCACCTCGTCGGCGTCGTGTCTGTTGCGCCACAGACTCGTGAGCCCAAATAAACTGAGAGAGGAACGAATCAGTTCACGATGTGGTCGCATTCAGTACGTTCACTCATAAGACTTGTTCGTACGTTTGAACGATTTGTTCGTGAGCGACAACGCTAACGACAAACCCCCCCCCCCCCCCCCCGCCCCCCCCCAAAAAAACCACACTTCAACCAGTTGCACACCTTAAGGTCACTTACGTACACCCCTGATGATATTGTCCGTCGTTTCTCCATCGTTCGTCTTCAAATATCTGTTGCTTAAACGGTTAGCGTCAACGCGACTATTGACGTTAGCCCGTTAGCATTGAGCTGGAGGCGTATTTGTAAAGGCAAAAAAAATGTGTGGTTGTTTTAAACACACAACGTGTAATTGTCTTTCTTTTCTGTTTCATTTGCCAGTAAACTTCAACCGGTAGTGTCAGATAAATGTCACTGGGTACAAAAATGGGAACTGTCGTGCAGTACTGTGAATATAGCCAAAGAGTCAAAAGTCAGCGGAGGCCGCCAGCCACTCCGTACGATGAGAACTCTCGGATTGAAGCGGCTGAAATCTGATATCGATTACATCCTAACACTTACTCTCGGCCTGTTTGTGTGTGTGTGTCTGTGTGTTTGTGTGTGTAAAACGAAAAAAAAAAAAGGTCAAAACACAAAAAAAACAGCAGGTTGCCAAGCTCTGAGACACAGGTAGCGAGCCGCGTGTGGATGAGCGAGCGAGCGAGTTTCATAACAAACGGCTGTAATGCAGCGTAGCTCGCACCACAAATCCTGTAAAAGCATGAACACACACACACACGGGAAGACTTTTGGATGGGCTGCCGAAGCCTCACACGTACACACAAATACGGCATTATCTTTTCAAGCCACGCACCCACTTCTCGACAGAGTTGGCGCACCCCCTCTCTGCCGTTTATAGGCGATAAAGGCATTATGTTTGGTTGGCCACCATTAAACTTTTCATCTCGCGCACCGCCCGGAGGGTGGACCACACACACACACCACTGTTCGGGAATCCCTGGTGTAGAACTGCATTCCCCAAACGTTTCCTGACAAAAACAAAGCTGTCAATGAAGGCATCATATACCGGCATTACCAGATAACTATTAACCCTTTATTGCTCACTGACTGTTTTTTGTCAATGTCTTTATGTCTCAAAAGTGTTCTCTGTCAATTGACTGTCTGTTGTCGTACTAGAGCGGCTCCAACTACCGGAGACAAATTCCTTGTGTTTTTTGGACATACTTGGCAAATAAAGATGATTCTGATTCTGATATTTAGTAGGCTGCCATTATAATTTTTAACCCACACTATGTGTTGAATAGCTAGAGATTATTTTGTAGTCGATTCGGATGTGATTGTGATTGAGACAGACATACAGATATACTGTACAGGAGACTCGGCCCCTCTCTCAGCTTCTCAGTACGACAGTCATATTATTCGTTCTTTGCAGATGATAAAGAATATGCCAGTGACTATTGTTTTATGATCTGTCAATATGTGTTGCAGCATAGTTTGTGTTCAGATATCCGTTGCCAAAAAGGGTAACAACACCGCCTCATACTGTAGATGCTAATTATTAGTTTGTGTGCCTATGGAGTTTTCTATTATATGTTAGCATTCAGGTAGCAAAGGCTTTGTAGTTGCTTTAAATACACACAAAAATGAAATATCGCTCTGTTTCTATTTCACTTGTGCTTTTATTGCATTTGAGGATACACTTGCGTGTTTTACAAGTGACGGTGCTACCACTCTCATTTTTGATCAACTATTTCCACACACTTGTATCACAGGCCAGCCAAATACATTGATGTTGGCGGGTGTTGTGTTTATGCTGAATGAAGTTCTCATTAGCACACAGTTGTTTTCGACTTATTTTTTGCTGAGCAAGGTTTAGCCTTGTTGAGAGTGCCTGTTGATCTCTTGCCGAAGTGCTGTCCTAATCCAATTGCATTGTTTTGTCTGTCTTTTTAATGCCCCTCTCTCCTGAGGACTAACGCAAGCTAGTTTGACAAAATAAAGTAAAAGTCATGTTAACATTAAACATAAGAATTTCGTGCAGAAAACTGTTTTTTTGTTGTTGTTATAAATAAAAAATGTTGGGGTTTTTGTTTTTCCGCAATGTTTTTTTGGTTCAAAAAAAATTATGTTGGTGTTTTATTTGAAAATTGTTCTCTGTTTTACCTAGGGCTGGGCGATTAATGAAACTTCAATCCTGATTTTGCTTCCAACGATCATAAAAACATTAGAATCGAAGAAAAACGATTAATGTGCAGCAGCGTGGGTTGCGTATGCAAGTTCCTGTGTTGTAAACGCAGCCTGAACGCACCCTGTGTTGCTTGTAGCAAGCGTGTAACGCATGTTCTTCTGCCTTCCCTGAGCATGCTTTAAGCTGTTTATTGACACCCCAGTTGGAGTTTACTGTCAAACTAAAGAAGAATTACTCACATTGAATATTTAAATGCAAGACACACATCGTTTTAGAAATCGCCACCTTATGCTATCAGTCAATGCAAAACGCTACAGACAGGCTAGATAACATTAGCATTAGATCACGGGAGGGATTTACCTTCAAATAACAAATATTTACACGCACACACACACACACACAATTGTTCAGGTAAAAAAAAAGTAAAAAAAAACTTCTTTTTTGGTTTGAAAAACTACCCCAAAATACTTTTGTTTGTTTTTGCTGAGAAAAGTTTAGCCTTGTTTAGAGTGTTTGTTGGTCTCTTGCCGAAGTGCTGTCCCACTCCAATTTCATTGTTTTGTCTCTTTTTAATGTCCTTCTCTCCTGAGGACTAACCCAAGCTAGCTTGGAAAAAAAGAAATCATGACGCTGTTAACATTAAACAAGAATTTTGTGCAGAAAACAGATTTTTGTTTTTGTTTGTTTTTTTTGTTATATATCATTTTGTTGTTGTTGTTATATATAAATTTGTATGGCAGCATGGTGATTGACTGGTTAGCACATCCGCCTCGCAGCTCTGAGGACCGGGGTTCAAATCCCAGCCCCGCCTGTGTGGAGTTTGCATGTTCTCCCTGTGCCTGCGTGGGTTTTCTCCCACATCCCAAAAACATGCAGGGTAGGTTAATTGAAGACTCTAAATTGCCCGTAGGTGTGAATGTGAGTGTGAATGGTTGTTTGTTTATGTGTGCCCTGCGATTGGCTGGCGATCAGTTCGGGGTGTACCCCGCCTCTCGCCCGAAGACAGCTGGGATGGGCTCCAGCACGCCCGCGACCCTCGTGAGGATAAGCGGAATGGAAGATGAATGAATGAATGAATGAATACATTTGTATTTGGATATTTTTTGTTCGAGCGCCACAAAAACTCATTTCCCCAAAATATTTGGAAAACGAAATTGTCCTTTTCAAAAATGTGTTCTTTGTTTAAACATCAATAGAAAAATACTGGGGGGTTTTCTGGTAATTTATTATTTTTTTTTTTTGAAAATTAATTTTCATAGTTTTTCCAAATGTAAATTTTTGAAGAAAATGGCTTTTCATTCATTTTTTTCCCCAATCTTTTTTTATTTATTTATTTTTTGCTTTTTATTTTTTTTTTTAAAGTGTTTTTGGGAGCGAAAACGACAGTTTTTTTTCTTTTGTTTGTTTGTTTAGGTTTTGTTTGACACTCTTAGTGTGAGGGGGAAAAAATCATCAAATTTCCTTTATTCATTTCGAACAGTAATTTTGTTTGTTTGTTTTAAACAACATAAATGACTTTTCTTTGTTTTTCTCGAGCAAAAGCGCACTGCGTGCCACCCGTGCACCCCACTTTGGGGATCACTGTGGTGGGTCAACTTGCCCCGGGGAGTTTTTGACAAATTGGAACGCTGTAGAGCCTTGTTTAAAATCCCCGTTGGTCATTTGCCGTAGTGTCGTCCCGCTTGTATTGTTTTGTCCGTCTTTTCGCCGTCCCTCTCTCCTGAGGACTGACGCAAGCGAGCTCTGGAAATGACGGCCACTTCGCTTATTCCACCCGGCATATTATTCCTGTCACATAACTCCGGTGTCTACCTCACTCCACACACACGGACCCCCCCCCCACTCCCCCTCCCTTCGTCCTCTCTTGTCCGTCAGAGTAGCCTGGCAGTCGGCTTCTGCATACTCCAAACGCGCAACTGCACTATCAGGCATCAACAAGCACCCCTCCACCCCCCCCACCCCCCCATCTCCACCCTCACCATCCCTGATCAATGGCATTGAGAGGGGAGGAAGAGGAGAAGGGGAGAGTTATCGCTCTTATCATCCAGCATTAAAAGAAAAACCAATTAGCCAACCTACAGTATACAATGGCATGACCAATTACACAGCCAAGTCATTAGGTCATTAAGCGAGCCTATTAGCACACGTTTAGCAGACGACCGATGGAAATCCTTTGCTGTCCAATCATCCCCCCCCCCCCCCACCCCCCCAACGTTGTCTCGCACGTTCACGGAACACACAGACATAAGCATGCACGGCATCTAAAACAATAATAATAAAAGAAATACTCACTCAGTCCTCCACCAAAGAATCAACGAACGACCGAGAGACTTTTACAGGCTGACTGTCGACATGTCGTTCACATTCAGCCACACTCTCCTGCATGCCTCCCTCTCCCCTCTCTCTCTCTCTCTCTCTCTCTCTCTCTCTCTCTCTCTCTCTCTCTCCTGTGGAGGCGGACGAGGGAGGCAGGGAGGATGATGATGAGGAGGCGGAGGGGGGGAACGTGAGAAGACTGCAATGAGGAAGAGGATAGAGAGGGAGGGAGTGAGGTGAAAGCTTTAGGATGCAGGTCCGCTTCTCTACAGCGCAGCCCGCGGGAGCTGCGGTATCGGACAGCCGGAAGACCGAAGAGCCTGCGCATCGGACGATGAAATGATTAAAACAAAAGCAAATAAAGTAATAAAAGAAAATTGAGAAAAAAAAATAGTCAGTGGCAACGATGGCTTACCTATTCGCTATTTTTGTGCTCAGGCCAAAGCCATGTCTAGTGTGAAAATATTGCTTTGGCACCATCTTGTGGCATCTTGGGGTCAAGGAACTGTGTGGAAGTGAGGGGGGAGGCCATAGCCTTGTCTAATAGAAAAAAAAGTGCTTTGCCACTATCTTGATTGCCCACTATTTCCAGGAGACCTAGTGAGCCAAAACGCAAATAGCTAAAACCCCGCGAGTCATTGACAAAATATTTAGAATTTTCTATACAGTGGTGAGATACGATAAAATTAACTTGCAACTTTGTCGTGATACAAAGTAGCACATGGCCGATTTGTTTTTTTTCTCGAGTATGCTACAGAGCTCCACCACTAGCAGCAGAAAACTAAACAACATCCAGCCACCATCAATTCACATTGGTTTACTTGCAAGAAGGACAATATCACTTCGTGGCAGTAATGCGCCATTAAGCTGTTTAGCCAACCGCCAATAGACACCACAGAAGAAGAAGAACGAGGAAAAAACAATACATTAGTGACATGCAGTCATGTTTTGTCCTCGCATTTTCCGTGTTTGCTGGTTATGTGGAGAGATGATGTTATTACAAAGTGTTTTTATACAGTGCAATACTGTTGAGTGGAAATTTTCTTGTGAGAAATAATGTTTAAAAAAAACTTTTAGTGTTTTGGCTGGAACGGATTAAATACATTTCCATTCATTTCAATTGGGAAAAAGAGGAAAAGGACCATCCGGATTGTTATCAGTGCAAAGTTCAAAAGCCAGTATCTGTGATGGTATGGAGGTGTGTTGGTGCCCATGGCATGGGCAACTGCCACATCTGTGAAGTCACCGTGAATGCTGAAAGATACATACAGGTTTTGGAGTGAAACATGCTGCCATCCAAGCAATGTCTTTTTCAGGGACGTCCCTGCTTATTTCAGAAAGACGATGCCAAGCCACATTCTGCACGTGTTACAACAATGTGGCTTTGTAGTAAAAGAGTGCGAGTACTAGACTGGCCTGCCAGCAGTCCAGACCAGACCTAACTAGTGCTGGGCGATATATCGAGAGGCTCGAGTCGATCAATATTTTATTAATGCTCGATATAGAAAAGGGGATCACCGATTTTGTGTTCTATACTTTTTGCTAATCCGCAAGACTTCCGGCAACATGGAGGAGACGATGCTAGCGACTAGCGAGCCATAAATATTTCCAAAAAAGGGCACTTCTAAAGTCTGCAAAACGTGTATAAAAGATACGTAGATAAGCTACGACGAAGACACGCATATCCGTGTGAAATCACCAGAAGATGAAGCACGTTATCGAGTGCGAGGCATGTATTACCTTAAAGTGATCCACGTCTCTGTGCTGCTCCTGTAACGTAAAAACAACGCCGCGGAGCGATCGTGGTGGCAGTTGAAGCGCTTGTGCTTTTGTATTCACTCCGTGAACAGGCCGGGAGGTAACAAGATAGTAGTTTGTCGATCACGGACGAGATAGAAAGTATTCTCGGGGTTTGTTTCCGTTAGCTTTAGCAGCTACTAGCTAGCTCCGTTGTGTGAGCGAACGCTAGTCATGCAAATAGTTTGAAAGTGGGTCGGCCCTCGCTTTCTGAGCTAACTTTTCAGGACAGTTGGATTTGCACAACAACAGAGCCAAACCCTAAGAAATACATTCAAATAACAAATATTTAAGCCATAATATATTAGCGATTACTGTAGCGTAATGATTACGTTGCGCAATTGAACAGTTTGTAGAATTATTTTCATCCTATTGCATAATATACTGCAAAAACGGTCCCACAAGAATGTTCTTGAAGTGAATTTCTATAGGTTGGCAGCTCTGCAGTCATAGCCATACATTTTTATATTATATATATATATATATATTTACTAATAATTGGCATAATAATTTCTTCTCGTGTTTTGGTTTTCGGCCTTGGGTTTCTCATTTTCTTTTTTTTGTTTGTTTGTTGGTTGGTTTTGGTCAAGTATTTTCATGTTGGTGGATCACAAATTTTTTGATAATTATACTTTGAAATACCTCCAGGGAAAAGTAACGTATTTATTTGTGATGGTTATATATATGTGTGTGTAAGCTAGTTTTATTATTATGTATTAAAAACGCACCACTACAATCTAGCGCCAAAGGAGCGGAGAAACAAGCAGCACTCCTACCCAAGTTTGCGGTTACATCAACTTTCGACACACAAAACTAAACAACCCCCAAAGGCACAACTGTCGGGCTTTACCAACAAGAATTTGTCATCTCATTTTCGTTTATGCATCTCAGCCCCGTGCCGTTAAGCGCCGACGGCTTGCCGTGCGCGTTTCCATGGCGACGCTCGCCATCTGGCTTTGCAGCGTGCATGCTGGCAAACCGGCACATCAGGCAAAAAAAATAAATAAATAACATTTTTATTAGTTTTTTTTTTTAAAAACGATGTGACTTTTATGAGCGGAGATCACATGGAAGCCTTGACGTGCATGAGGAGCTAAACACCTGTCACGGTGGGAGGAGGAGGAGGAGGTAAGAGGGGGCAACAGATTCTGCAAAGCGCAAATTGACTCCCCGCACATGACGAGCAGGCTTCTTCACGTACTGGCTCGTCATCAAGGACGCTCTTATTGTTATTTCATTACACTCCGCTAGTGCCCTTTGTTCCCCTCGGCACTGTCAACATGGGAACATGCCGGTTTCCTTTGCGGCCTCGGAAGTGGTCCAAGCGCTGAGACCAATGCGGTATCGCAAAATGTCCAACTCCTAATCTCCTTTACCGATTCCCCCCCCCCCCCCTCCCCCCGCACACACAAAAAAATCTGGCAGTTATGTCCCTTTGCCTTTTACACAAAACTCTGTAAAGGCAATCACAGGAAAAAGAGTAGATTGTTGTATCTTTAGGGGTACAAAGGCTTCTCAATGGTATGGTAACACTGGACACTGTAAACTGCATGAAGGTAGAAAATACAATTTTCCAACAAGCAGAACAGTTTGATTCAGTTTGCTAATCAATTTTTGTCAAGGTCCCCAAAAAATCTGACGTACACTTTTTTTCGTCAGTGTTCCAAAGTGGTACCAGTTTTAGTAGTCTCTTATTTCCGTCCGTTTCAAACTGCACCGTGGAGAGAATGATTAGCCTGCCGGTTGTTCAGTTCTATACAAAATGAAATAATATCCCTAAATGTCGAATTTTATTCTCTTTTATACAGAGAGGAGAGCTGAAAGAAAAGATCTGTAACAAAATAGCCATCATTTATATGCCTTTGGCTTTTACACAGCACCCAGCCAAGGCAAAAATCGATTGTTGTAACTTTTTGTAGTGACGCAGGCTTGTCAATGGTATGGTAAAACTTGACATTGTAAATTGCATGAAGATAGAAAAGCACCGTTTCCACCAAGCAGAACACTTCAACTCAGTTCAGAAATAAAAAAATTTCAAGATCCCGAAATAATGAACTGCACTGTAACGCCTGGTGGAATACAGTAGATTGTTGTACCTTTCAGGGTCACTTGGGTGTTCATTTTTGGGCATTTCCATTGTAAAGGTTCCCAATTTATCGACCTGTTCTCTTTTTATCCTCACTGTTTTGAAGTGTCTGATTAACTAATCTGATATGTACGTAATGTGGCGAACCGAACTAAACTGCACCGCTTGGTGGAATAGAGTAGATTGTTGTACCTTTAGCGATCAATTCAGTACTCTGTGTTTGACGTTTGACCATTTTGGCCCACAAAAGGTAACCATATCTTGTATCTTTTCACACTTTGGGAACATACATGTTCCTTTTGAGCTCTGGAAAAAGTTATATAGTTAGTTATTCCGAATGCACTTTTCCCCGGGTAATGGCCACCAAATGCTTTACAGGAACAGGCCCAGAATGCAAAGTAGCCGTTGACCGAAGCAAAAAAGAAGAGTGACAACAAACGCATGAAAAAGGAGCAGAAGGGAAAAGCAGGACACAATTACAACCCGGCTCGTGACAAAAATGCACAGTATCATCCTTGGATGCTGATAAATGGTCAACGTCTTGGGGTCATTTCATTCTTTTTGATTGGCACGGGAAAGAGTGATGGCTATGTGCTCGCAACAAATCAGCTGTTACTTCATAGTTCAATTATTAGCGCCAATAGCTTTGGCACCTTCAGGGACTCAGTCGTACTGTGCTCTTTTATTTTGATGCCGTTTCTACCTTTTTTAGCTTGAGAACAAACCATGGAGTCAATAATTAGCCCCTTGGGGTATATACAGTAAGTCCACCTTGTACAATGAGGAAGTGGACTCTTACATGTTCTAGTGCTGTCGCCATCTCTGAAACCTACGACATACTAAACCCGAGACACTGCCAATAATATCATTGATACATTTGTGGGAAAATATGATTCCCTCCGATTATGATACGATTCATTCTAACTATAACACGATTCACTCCAAATGCAACAAAATATATTCCAGTTATAATACGATTCATTATAACATGACATGATGCACTCCAAATACAACACAATTTACTCCCGTTACAATATGATTGATTTTAATCGTGAATTCATCCATCCATTTTCCGAGCCGCTACTCCTCACTAGGGTTGCGGGCATGCTGGAGCCTATCCCAGCTATCTTCGGGCAGGAGGCGGGGTATACCCTGAACTCGTTGCCAGCCAATCGCAGGGCACATACAAACAAACAACCATTCGCACTCACATTCACACCTACGGGCAATTTAGAGTTGTCAATTAACCTACCATGCATGTTTTTTCGGATGTGGGAGGAAACCGGAGTGCCTGGAAAAAACCCACGCAGGCACGGGGAGAACATGCAAACTCCACAAAGGTGGGGCCGGGGATTGAACCCGGGACCTCAGAACTGTGAGGCAGACGCACTAATCAGTCGCCCACCGTGCCACATTTGAATCCTATAAAATTATATCCAGGCTATGGCATCATGGACAATTATGACAACACAATGATGCATGTCGTATTTTTTTCAGCCCTCTACCCCCCGAGGCCCCTTTTGGATAGCGGCGAGCCTCAGGAAAAGATTTAATAACGACATGTCTTCCACATTAATGTGTTCAAAGTTCAATTTTCAGTTCAATTTCACATCGATTTGGGGTGCGTCCGTGAAGGTGAATCACCTTGAGGAAATGGGCGAGGTGCATCTGCCTCCCCCTTTTTCTCTCTCTCGCCCCACGGCGGTGCGAGGGAACGCTCTCCCCGGAGATTCCAATCAGACGGCGTAACAGAGACGCTTCCAGTAATATCAGGAAGATGTAGATGATGGTTATAGATTTCAGGGGCTCTCAGGTGCATTAGGCCGTATCGCGGCTTCCCCACAAGGCCACTTAATGCCCCCGGCCCGAGATGGAAGGAAGGAAGGAGGCGGGCGGGCGGGCGGGCCGGTCGGCTGCCTGGCTGGCTGCCTGACTGGCATGCATGTGCAGCCATGAACACAAATTAGATTTAGCCACGTTTATCAACGGCATGCCGGCGTGCTTAAATACAGTAAAGCTCGCCGACGGACGGTAATGCAGTAGCGCACTCGAGGCTGTGTCAGATTGCTCAGTGATTCCCAACCACTGTGCCGTGAATTATTATTTAAAATGATCCAATTTCACTTCAGCTCAGTGGCCAGCTTGTGGCCAGCTGTGTTGTGCTTCTAATGTTTTGTGTTGGGGCGTTTCCATCTGTTGTGGCCTATCTGGGCCACCGTAGGTCTGGAACGTAACCCCCGCAACAAACGAGGTTTTACTCGAAAAATATGAGTAACATAATATTATGAGAATAAAACGAGATAAATCCTAAAATGTTACAGGAATATATTTATTTGCGATAAAAGGGAATAAATATGGATTTCTATGAAGCAAAATCTTGGACGCTACCACAGTGTAGTTTTGTTATGAGAAAATTCTTGTATTCAAGTTTTTTTATGAGGGAAAAACCTTGTAACATGATGACAATAAAGTACAATTTTACTATGAGAAAAATGTGTAATATGAGAATAAAGTCAAACATTTTTAATATTACATTATTCAAATTGTATTTTATGAGGAAAGTAATTGTAAGTTACAAGAATGAAGTTGTATTTCTATGAGGAAAAAATACTGTACATGTTACGAGAATAAAGTTTTTATTTTTACAAAATATCCATCCATTAACGAGACAGTATGTGAAGCTATTTTAACTCATTCCGTGGCAGCCTTCCCAGTTAACATGGATATTTGACTTCTAAAGCCGTCAATGGCAGTGAACGTGTTAACGGGTGCGTTCGCCTTCTTTCGCACTCTCCCTCCTTTTCTCGTCTGTGGATAGTTCATCAGGAAGTGGCCGTCCCTCTTTGTAGCTCTCTGTCTAATTTTGCTTTAGTTCCCTAGATGCCCCCCACGGGACCCTTCTCACACGATGAAAGCAAGCGCACCCACAAAAAAAAGAAAGAAAAAAGATCAGTGTCGCACTTTGTCCTCCTTCTGCCAATGCTGCAAGTCGGCAAAAATCTCCTCAAAGTGGCACGCCGTACTGTGCGCACTGCTGCTCTTGTTTCCAATCGGAGGGATGCGGCTCATACGTTGTGATGGGCAAAGGATGAGGAATATGAGATATTGCAAGCACTTTTTTGAAAGAAATACGACACACATCACCCCTTTTAAAATAAATGTAATAATAGTTGAACAAACATTTTCTTACTGGCCTCGTTATCCATCAATTTGTTGTGTATATGTAACAGTATCAGGTGATCATACATTTACTTGGATTCACAGTAGGGATTTTCGATACCACTTTTTCATAGAGCGATATCAGTATTCACTCTTGAGTACTCACCAATACCGATACAGAGTACCGATACCAATAGCACTTTTGAAAATTTCAAGTAACACAATGACAGATAATTGTGAACAAAGACCTTACTGATGCGCATAATGATTCGCCGATGTGTCAAACCACTGCAGTGTAGCGGAAAAGTATCGGTTGCTGGTATCGGCAGCCTCCACGCGTACCCGATTCTTTGAAATAAGGCCGGTATCGGCCCGATACCGATATATGGTATCAGTGCTCACCCGTCGCTAGTTCACCGTCATATCGGCCCACCCAACCATAACTACGATTTGGCCCGTGACATAAATGAGTTTGATATACGCCAGAAATATAGAGTAGAAAGCAATAGGGGCCCTGAAGAGTGGGAATTTGGGGCTTTACAATATGTTGGTGGAAAGCTACACACATGGACGGGGCATGTCTAATGGTGGGTTGGGGATCGGCGTGGGGGGTGCCAGGTACTTGTGTCATTACATGAAAGCAGAGAGCGGCACTCTAGAGGACTCACCTCTGATTCACACACTCTCACCGCGGGCAAGGACACACACGTGCACACACACGTTGAAGTAGTGATTCACACACTGGCATTGAAGGTCGGCCACACACCGAACGCTGTAACTCCCTCGCTTTACACAAGCGTGAGTTAATTAATCACATGTCCTGTATCAATTACAATTCAAATCAGTTGCCATGGGAACCTCTTCGTAATGTTCAGGGACGGCGTCGGACTTCCAGTGACTTACGGACGAAGACCGATGAGGGGGAGCAATTCACGGCGCCTTACAATGATTCAGCTGGCTGCATTTTATGTTGCTTTTTTTTTTTTTTTTTTTCTCTCTTCTCCCCCCCTCTCGAATTGCCCGAGGTGAACTTCAATTTTGCGCACAAGCGGAAAATGCTTGCGTGATGACGGCTAAAGGAGCATATGTGTCGGCAGGAAAATAACATCAAAAAAAAAGGCTGACATTTGAGGCAAAAGTGCATTGCTTGGAGCAGACGAGGGTCTACCCGTCTGGTTTTTGAGGCATTCAAAATGTCGATGTGGACAGTCGCGTAGCTTTAGCCATTAAGAAGCTAACAACAGCAGCGCATTATGTTATGGGTGACACAGACAAAGATGTTCATTTTTTGATGCAATTATAAGAGAAATCTTTCCTTGGCGCCTCATCTGTTTTTAACGAGACTTTTATGGCCTCTTAATGAACATAACACAGCACCATAATATGTGATAAATGTTGCCCAGTCGACATCCATCCTGGAAGGTGAAGCCTCCCCCATCTGCGTTCTCTTCTCGGGCTTCTTACTTCTCCCCAAATGGGGATTTGACTTTTTCCTTGCCCGAATTGGGGGTTTAGATCAGGGAGTGTCGTCAATATTTGTCAGCTGTGGGTCTGCGAAGCCCTTTGAGGCTCTTTTGGGATTAAGGCCTATACACATAAACTTGACTTTAGCTGTCTATTAGCTAACAACATATCATTAATTTACAAATAAAACAAGTATATTTCTTATCTTGGAGCAGACAAAAGTGTGTTGGTTTTGGACGCATTTCTAGAAATAGAGCAATAACTAAAGGTGTACAAGGTATATACAAACATTCCAATGTAACTTTTCCGTAACTTGACCCTTTAAAAGAGTGCCTGTACAGTTCACAAAGGTTTTATGACGTTAGTACTCTTAAAGGAAATATCCTTTACTATTTCATAAACGATTGGGAGAATGCGTTGGTGGGCATTCCTGGTATTCACTGGTGAAAAGTTTATTCAGGGATATATATTTTTTTTTTATTTTCTTGTAGCCGTGCAGATGCTTACGTGTTATATTGGAAGCGCTGGTGAAAGCTGGACATGGCGAATTAACAATGCCGAGGTGTGTGCACGTCACGTGTGTTTGTGTGTGCGTGTGTCGTCAGTTGTCATGGTTGCAGCGTTTATCACCACGTTCCAACATAGAGGCCCAGGGGCACGTGTGATTGGCTTTAGACCACCAGACAGACAGAGAGACAGACTCGGGGAGCGGGCGACATATTGGGACAGAGGAAAGCTCAAATGCCAATGCTGTGGAGGGGGGGGGAGAGGGTGTTGAAGGACGTTGGACAAATGTCAACGCCAGGACTCTTCATGATCATGTAGCACTGGGACCGACCGTGGTGTGAATGTTTACATTTTCCAATTTACAATGAGGAGTTTGAATGCCTCACATTGCGGGACTTCAGTAACACATTGGGCCTCTTGTTCATCTTTTTCTTTGGGCTCGTCCCGTTAGGGGTCGCCACGGCACGCCGTCCTTTTCCATGTAAGCCTATCTTCTGCATCCTCCTCTCTAACACGAACTCCTTCCCTCACTCCATCCACTCCAACCTTCTCTTTGGTCTTCCTCTCGCTCTCTTGCCTGGCAGCTCCATCCCCATCACCCTTATATTACCAATATACTCACTCCCTCTCTCCCCTGGACGCGTCCAAACCATCGAAGTTGCTCTCTCTGACTTTGTCTCCAAAACATTTAGCCTCGGCTGTCCCTGTGATGAGCTCATTTCTAATTTTATCCAACCTGGTCACTCCGAGAGCGAACCTCAACATCTTCATTTCCGCCACCTCCAGCTCTGCATCCTGTTGTCTCTTCAGTGCCACTGTCTCTAATCCGTACATCATGGCTGGCCTTACCACTGTTTTATAAACTTTGCCCTTCATCTTAGCAGAGACTCTTCTGTCACATAACACACCTGACACCTTCCACCACCCGTTCCAACCTGCTTGGATCCGTTTCTTCACTTCCTGACCACGCTCACCATTGCTCTGGACGGTTGACCCCAAGTATTTCAAGTCCGCCACCCTTGCTATCTCTTCTCCCTGTAGCCTCACTCTTCTGCCTCCACCCCTCTCATTCAGGCACATATATTCTGTTTTACTTCAGCTAATCTTCATTCCTCTCCTTTCCAATCCATGCCTCCATCTTTCTAACTGTTCCTACACCTGCTCCCTGCTTTCGCTGCAGATCACAATATCATCTGCGAACATTATGGTTCACGGGGATTCCAGTCTAACCTCATCTGTCAGCCTATCCATCACTACTCCAAACAGGAAGGGGCTCAGGGCTGATCCCTGATGCAGTCCCACCTCCTCCTTAAATGCCTCTGTCACACCTGCAGCACACATCACCACTGTTCTGCTGCCCTCATAGACGTTCTTACTATTCTAACATTACTCTGTGCCACTCCAGACTCCATGTAGCACCACAGTTCCTCTCGGAGTAGCCTGTCATATGCTTTCTCTTGATCTACAAATACACAATGTAGCTCCTTCTGAACTTTTCTGTACTTCTCTGTCAACACCCTTTAGGCATGCACCTGTGGTACTCTTCCTAGGAATGAAACCATCCTGTTGCTCAAAAATACTCACTTCTGTCCTGAGTCTAGCCTCCACTACTCGTTCCCATAAGTTCATTGTGTGACTCATCAACTTAAATCTCTGTAGTTCCTACAAAAGGTTTTCAAAAAGGCTTTTGTTTGCGTTAAAAGGACAGTCATGCTACAGATACTATATACTCCAGGAGCAGACTAGAAAGACAGACAGAAGACTTATAAAGAACCTGTACTGCAACCAAACAGTGTGCAAAAGACTACTGGATGATTTAATAAAAACAGATGCTATAGGAAGAGAAGTTAGATAAATATGCCATTTTCCCCCATTACTGTTTACATTGTATGCAGAAATGTTCATCAGGAACTCTATGATCTCTTGATACGGGTATGAAAGTGGATTGAATTTATGTGAAATCTGTGAGCTTTGCAGACGATAAAGCCTGAGTCAGCAACACAGAACGAGCGCTAAAGCAGGATATTAGACACGCTTAATGAGGAAGCAAGTGAAATTGGAATGAAGATAAAACTTCCCAAAAAAAAAACACCAAAAAAAACGAAGGTAAAGTGCATAAGAAGGAAGTGAGGAGAACCTTTCAACAGGACTTTAGAAAATGACAGATTGGAAGACGAGCAATTTTAAGTATCTATGATGCATATTATCAGCAGATGGAACAATCCACAAAGATGTTAGCGTCGAAAGAAACAGAAGGGTGGTCACGTCAAAAGGACTGTCCGAAGAGCTAAGTATCAGACTCATGAATAGCTTTGTCTGGTCTGGTGCCTTAAGGAGCAGAGACATGGACAGTACAGAAGATATGATTGATGCACTGGAAATGTGGCTTTGGAGAAGGATGTTCAGAGTGATATGGGAGATGAGGAGAACAAATGAAAGTGTACTGCAGGAAGCTGGTGTGGAATGAGAACTGCTGAAAACTCAAATGTGGCGAGGACACATTAAAAGGAGACGTACACAGTCATTGAAGGAAAGCTGGAAGGGAAACTGGAAAGAGGAAAAAGAAGAGCGAGCTGGGAACTCTCGGGGGAGGAAGACCATAGGGTACGGAGAACTGAAAAGGATGATAGAAGAGAGCGAGCGATGGAGGATGTCAGACCTGTAGGAGGACCTGCCCATTAAGGTAGCGCACTGAATAAGAAGTTCCCACAACTCTGCACATCACCCTTGTTGTTAAAAATGTTCACCAGCACACTCTTCCACCATTCCTCTGTCATATTCTCACCAGACCAAAAACTCCACAGTCACTTCTCATAGATGCTGCTATACCCATGGGCGGAGCCAGGGACCCCAACGGTCCCCCCTCACTAGTTTCGGGAACAATCGTGGGAGATAGTTGGTGTCGTAAGTCACCTTGTCTGTCACCTATGATTCATGGTGATTTATAATAATGCTTAATTGATATGTCTCACTAATATTAGTCAATCTACGCAGATGTGAAAGAATATATAACTGTGAATACTTTTATATTGTCTGTCTACATGTTGCCGCACCATTTGTGTTCAATCCATTTCTTAAAGGGCTTAATCACCACCTAATATGTGCAAATTAGCCTTAGCATTAAGATACAATACAATACAAATACCCAAGATGTAATTCTTTGTTTTATGTTTAGTTTGACAGTAAACGTGGCATTAAACCGCTTGAAAACTTTTTTTGGGTGAATTATTCACTATTTGCCAAACTGCTGCTTATTGTAAAGCATGTTGTGTTGAGTTTGCCGCCACCATACAGCGCTCGCATCTCAAGTCTATGCTCGCCAGCACAAGCAAAAAAACAACGGCTCGTATCTAGAAAAACACTTATGTTAAGTCACTCATATCTCAAGGCACCACTGTGCATAGTTATCGACTTAGCATAATTATAGGCACAATTATGGAGAGGAAATGGGGAGAAAAAGTCAGCAAATTGAATGGTGACACTGCCTCATAAAGTCTCCTTGAAATCAACTGCTTGTCAGAATAGTTTTTTTAATTACAAAAATATTTTTTGTGCATCTAGCTATGCCAGCGACGTGTAGTGACAGACAGAACAATTACATGTTCTTCCATTAGAGGGCAGAAAGTAAGATAAACCTGCGTATCCACCTGTTGCCATCATACAACAGAATGTATCAACTTTGCATTCAGTTCAACTGAGTACGTCATTTGAGACGAGATCGTCATTATTTCAGTACAACACTTCCGTGTTGCGAGGCGGAAAAGCCCGCACATGGAGATTTTCGCATATCATACGGCGCGACAGTGACTGCCCGAAACCTCTAAGCCGATCACAGCGCAGCTTGTTACTTGCTGGCGCGGGGCCCCACAGTAAACAGGAAGCAAATTAGGGCTTTAATCTTTGACATTAAACCAGTTAGCGCTTCTTTGATTTCACACTATCAAAGTGACAGCCAGTTAATGCTGCGTTGATGTTTTTGTTTTGTTTTCTCCTCACATAAATGAAGTTGATTTTTCCGTCTTTGAATAGTGTAATGTGTAGGGGTTCGTCGCAGTCTCCGTTGGCGTTTTTAAAAAGACCTCGCGTGTTGTGTTTGTGTGCGGCTTGTAAACGAGAGATTCGCTGGGTCACATGTTTTAGTTTTTTGTTTTGTTTTAGCTGACATCCAGCTGAATAGGCGAAAGCACCAGAGAGCATGTGTGAATAGAAGCATTGTGGGCTGCTGCCTGCGTGTCTGGTTTTGTGTACGTGTGTGTGTGGCCTCTGCATCCTTTTCTCCTCTGCGTCGCTTGTGCCACACGCACTCTCCATCATCGCTGCCTGCTGGCTGACACGCTGCGTGGACGAGCAGGAGGACATTACCGGCGACAGCGAGCTGTCCGCTTGTCGACGCCCGCCGCTCGCTTTCGACTGCCCACGGCGGTGACCGTAAAACAACAACAACAAAAAGTCCCTACCATGCCCCAGCCCGGCAAATCCAGAAATGCCCCGCCGGCGTTGCGCTCGCAAACGGGGGGCCCAGCTGGGGATGAAGAGGAGCGCCGGGTTGATGTGGGGGACACGGGACAGGACAACCAAGGAGACGAAGACATCATGAAATCTCCAAGTGATCTCAAACAGTACAGGTAAGACACACTGGAAAACAGAACCAGTGGTTAGCACGTTTGCCTCACAGTTCTGGGGTTTAGGTTTCGAATCTTGGGCCCAGAGCTTCCTCCCACGTTCTAAAATACATGCACGTTAGGTTCACTGTCCAAAAGTGTGAATATGAGCTTCAATGGTTGTCCGCCTATACTCTTTGCAGTGCTGTGAAAAAGTATTTGCCCCCTACCCAAGTAAACATAAAATACAGTTTTTAAATGGTGATGTGAAAAACTATTCAAAGCTACTCGACTCTGTGTAAAAAAAAAAAGTAATTGCCCCCATGTTAAATCATGAATTCACTGTGTCTAATGACATTATTTGGGAAAGCTGAGTTCATTATACCGACCACACCCAAGCCTGATTACCTCCAGACCTGTTCAATCAAGAAATCACTTAATGCAAATAGAACCCTCCATCCATCCATCCATCCATCCATTTTCTGAGCCGCTTCTCCTCACGCGGGTCGCGGGCGTGCCGGAGCCCATCCCAGCTATCATCGGGCAGGAAGCGGGGTAAACCCTGAACTGGTTGCCAGCCAATCGCAGGGCACATACAAACAAACAACCATTCTCGCTCACATTCACAGCTACGGGCAATTTAGAGTTGTCAATTAACCTACCGTGCACGTTTTTGGGATGTGGGAGGAAACCGCAGTGCCCGGAGAAAACCCACGCAGGCACGGGGAGAACATGCAAACTCCACACAGGCGGGGCCGGGGATTGAACCCCGGTCCTCAGAACTGTGAGGCAGACGGTCTAACCAGTCGTACACCGTAGCCTGTCTGACAAAATGAAGTTTCAAAAAGCTGCAACAAAATGCCACGAGCCATAGAAATTCAAGAACAGATGAGAAATAAAAGTAATTGACATCTATCAGTCTAGAAAATGTTACAAAGGCATTTCTAAAGTTTTAGGACTCCAGCGAACAATGGTGAGAGCCATTATCCAAGATGGAAGAGTGGCTGGCCAAAAAGAATTACCCCAATAGCACAGCAACAACAAAAAAACAAAAAAAACCATCTGAATGATTCCCAAGACTTTTGGGAAAATATTCGATGCGCTGACAAGACCAAAGTTGAACTGGCGTCTCATTCAGCTGCGTAAATGTTACACAAAATTTCAGATAAAGAACAATATACAACACCCGATCATGGTGGTGGTCGTGTGATGTTCTGGGGCTGGCTTGTTCCTTCAGGACCTGGATGACTTTTGCATTGCCACTGGAAGTTGCATTTACACCGCAAGTAGTAATGTTTCATGGCTGTCAAAGTCCGCCCACTGATGCACGTTAGGCCTGCTGCACATTGCACGATGCGGTCAAACCCGATCGGACCGGACCGGCACACAAAATGACAGTTGGCGACTCACCCCCGCACATTGAGCGATTGGTATATGGATGCGCTGAAAAGCAAAATATAAATAAATAAATAAAATTCACTGGATGGCAATGATAAAATAACCGTCCATAATAATTGTAGATGTCAGCTTTACAGATGCCACGTCTGCTCAAAGGTCGATGATAATTGTATGTTGTGGTTAAAAAGTTTATCGTGACGTGGTGGTTCGAGATGTCATTCTGAAGGTGACGACAACCACCGAGTGACACCAGCGCTTGTATTTTTTCCCCTCCAGAGCTAAAAAGGAGGCGTTATTTGAGGTGAGGCATTTATTTCTTCAGGTGTACCGTGCACCTGGTGATCTAATTGAGGCATGGTGTTTTATAAGAGTGGAGGACGGATATAATGAGCCTTAATTAGTTTCTGTCTTTCCCCTCTGCAGGTACATTGTGCTGGACAACGGGCTGCGTGCTCTGCTCATCTCGGACTACAGCGGCCCGCCCGTATCGGATGACGAAGAGGAGGAAGAGGAAGGTGGTGAGGAGGAGCAGGAGGAGGACGAGGACGAGGAGGAGGAGGAGGACAATGAAATGGAGGAAGAGTCGGATGAGGGCGGCGACGAGGACGATGATTGGGAGTGGAAGAAGAAGAGAGAGAATGCCGAGAAGCAGGTACACGCACGGTGTCCGTTTGGTGTCAGTGCTTCACACCGCCGTTGCACTTGATACATGACATCGCGCAGCCCCGGGGGGAGTGGTGGGAACACCGCACTTTGGGAATCCCCTGGTATACAACAGCATTTCCCCAAACTGTTTAAGCCACGCACCCCCTAAGACAACCAGACGGAGTTGACGCATACCTCATCCCTTCCGCACGCACCCTTAAAAAGAAAAAAACAAATCCTTTTAGAACTACAAAAAAAATTATATTTAGTAGCCCACCATTACACTTTTGAAATAAAGCGACACACACCCTTAAACATCCCAACAGAGTTGGAGAGCACCCCCTCGTGCATGCATGCACCCTTAAAAAAAGAAATCTATTTAAAGCCAACGAAGGCATCATACTTATCGGCCCGGCGGCACGCTGGGCGACTGGTTAGCACGTCTGCCTCACAGTTTGGAGGTATTGGTGCAAATCCAACCTCTGACCCCTCCTCTCACGCTCACGCACCCTATTTAAAAAACAAAAAAAACAAAACAAAAAAACATGAAAAGTAAGCTATTCATAGCCACGTTCAGTCCTGCCACCCTGCAAATAGAACTGAAACACCAAATTCAAGTTTCACAAAAGTACAGCGCACATAATGTCATGTTCTCTGATGGCTAAAATTGCCAAATGTAATGCTCGCTGTGTGTGTGTGTGTGTGTGTGTGTGTGTGTGTGTGTGTGTGTGTGTGTGTGTGTGTCAGTCTGCAGCCGCTCTGTGTGTCGGAGTGGGCAGCTTCAGTGATCCCACTGACCTCCCTGGCCTTGCCCACTTTCTGGAACACAGTAAGTCATTACAGTAATTACAGTGAATTGATGGGAGGGATAGCGCGTGCGGTGGGCAAGCTCTCAAAGGTTAATTCACTGCAGCCTCTTACATGCTCACCCATCACCAATTCAATTTGAGCGTCACACCCTCCACACACGTTTGCACCTCCAACTTGGACGAGATCAAAACGTATTAACAAAGAACAGAAGGTGCACGGGTAACCGATGTTAAAGATCCTCCAGAAGTTACTTGACTAGTGTCATTACTCACTTTGACCCCTTTTCCCTTGTATTTCTTATTAAATTCCGTGCATCAATACTGTAAATGGTACCTTGCGTTCAAAAACAGGTTTGCAAGAAAAATGTGACTCTTAAAGCAGCGGTAAAGAAAATTGGGTTTTATGTGAAACTTCGACATTGCGTTTCTTCTGAAATACACAGAGAACCGGTGAAATTAATTAGTACATAATCTGTCTTTATTGCTTTTTTCAATGTTTTTATTTTTTTTATTTTAGTGCATGACAAACACTCTGCACAACTCTGAACGGCAGCGTAAGCGTCAATGCTGTCAGTCCTGGCTGGTCCACAATAAAACACTTTTCCAGTAACATAAACATGATTTTGATGTTTTTCCTTTAGGGTCAAACATTTACATATTGTTGCAAAAAAAAAAAAAAAAAAAGGAAACAATTTTTTTGGGAGTGTGTTCTTTAATATGAGAAATAGCACTTTATAATATTGTATTTTATAAAATCATACAGTAATGACATGAATAGAATGTAAAGAATTATTTTTTTTCCTCCCCCTTCAATTCATTGGACATTGTGCTGCTCTTTTTTGGCGTGCACACCTTGACCAACAGTGGGCAGTAGAATGCATGCAAGCGTTATACGACACATAGGTTTGATCATGACTCACAGAAAAAGCTGCAATAATAGTAGTTCTTTTTCACCCAGGATGAATAATATATGCCTGTGAGTATTGTTATATTGTCTGTCTGCATGTGTTGCGCCACCGGTTGGGTTAAAACATCCATTGCTTAAAAGGTTTCTAGCACAGCGACACCGATGCTAATTGTTAACCCGTCAATGGCCTTTTGTGTTGTGTTAGCATACAGCTGCTTTAAGCTTCAATTGAATGTTTTCCAGTACATCTCCAAGCCCTCTTGCAATGCAAGACATGGTGTAAATCTCCTCCTGTTTACTCTCGATGCCTCCGAAGAGAAATCGTTTGTCTCATTCACTGAGGGGGCCTGTCGAAAGACTTTTGACGGCCGGTCCGAAATCACGCTCGCCATAAAGGCCGTCGGCGGATGTTTACGGCCATATTTAGTGCCGGCTTTCAGGTGGCGAGTTCGGACCGGCTGTTAAATTCGCTAAAGAGAAGCTCGCAAAGAGAAAAAGTGTCGAGGCGAGGCGGAGGTTTGTCTTTGACATTTTTGGAATCGTGGCTCATGTGCTTTGTTCCCACGCCGCATCAGTGGTGTTCATGGGCAGCGAGAAGTACCCCTCGGAAAACGGCTTTGATACCTTCCTCAAGAAGCGCGGCGGCAGCGACAACGCCTCCACCGACTGCGAGAGGACCGTCTTCCAGTTTGACGTGCAAAGGAAAAGCTTCAAAGAGGCGCTCGACAGGTGAGAGCGGATCAGAGGTGCTTTTGTTGCGTGCGGGAACAGCATGGCTGAGGGGGATAACATTTTAAGCGGCCAAACGGGAAGACCCATTGAAGTGATCCCGATAAAGACACCGGTGCCTCCCTTTTCCGAATCAACGGCATGCGTCAACGTTGCGCTGGGCCTTATTAAAAAGGTTGTGGAACCACAGCGACGCAGCAGACGCGCATAATTATTGCGCCGTTTATCTTGACCGAACTTTGTTGGCTGGTTGCGGTAGACAGCAAAAGTTAACAAGGGGACTTGAGCGTTACTTTTGGATTTGAATGGTTGGTTAAGTTTGTGAATCACGTGGAATTTGATCAAGACAATGCAACATAGCCAAACACAGATTTCATTATGTGGTTGCCTACGGGTTGCAGGATTGATAAAAAGGGTCATGATGACTTTTGCATTCAATTGATGGAAGGAATTTTGTCGATGGGGGATTGGATTCAACTAACGTCATACTTTTATACTTTTTGTGGCAGTAACCTCGGATCTAATCTCACTATTTTCACTCCTCATTGTCGAAAAAAAAAAAAAATACCCAGACTTTCAATATAGGTGACAATAATGCCACAGGCTTCTTCAGAATGGGGAAATAGGCAGCTGAGTTTCACAACACTTTTGAGCATTCAAGCGCTATTTATAGATCTGTTCTCAAGCTATTTTCACCACTTTAAATTGTTTAATATTACGTAAAAATAAGAGATGAAGTGGGGACAGACCAATAATATTGATTTGTTTAGCAACCAAGAACACGTAAAGGTGTAGGGAAATGGCGCGCGCAGGTTTTCAAAGCAAATGTGGGCTCGCCAAAATCTGGCTGAAAACTCCATTTGTCATCAGGAAACCAGCCTAAAGTTACTATTGCAGAAATCATTTGTAAGTCCCGAACATGGATGTGGGGATTGGATGAAACTAACGCAATGTAGCCATAATTGGATTTGGTTTTGTGGCAACACCCTGGTAGACGCTGTCTAAACGGCTCGCAAGAGAGAGCTCTCATGTGGTCATTTAACAAATCTCTGTGTAATCATTCTTCCCTCTGTCCTCTGTTTTAGGTGGGCTCAGTTCTTCATCTGCCCGCTGATGATCCGAGATGCCATAGACAGGGAGGTGGAGGCCGTCGACAGCGGTGAGTCCGCACGTGTTCGTATTCCATCCCGAAAACCGCCGTCATCGCCCTCTCCCGCCCGTCAGAGTACCAGCTGGCCAAGCCGTCCGACTCGCACAGAAAGGAGATGCTGTTTGGGAGTCTGGCCAAACCGGGACACCCCATGGCCAAGTTCTGCTGGGGTGAGTAGGCGGGTGTGCTCGCCACGTTCTCCTCGTACCACAAATTGTTGATTTTGACTGGTTGCCAGGGAACGCGCAGACTCTGAAGCAAGAGCCCAAACAGAAGAAAATCAGCGTCTACAAGCAACTGCGAGCCTTCTGGAAGAAACACTACTCTGCACATTACATGACCCTGGCTGTCCAGTCCAAAGGTGAGCAACGTTGCTCTTTTTAGCTGCGAATAGCTGCATTTGCAAGTGACGAACCGCAAACAGGTGGGGGTTCACTTTACTACACAGATGGATGAATCTAAATTAGAGGAAAATCTTGTTTTTGTAGCTTCACAAGGTCAGGTCAAATTTAAAAAAAATAATAATAATAAATAATTTTTTAATGATGAAAGTCCAAGTCGCAGGGGTCCACGTGTATCGTCGGTCAACAACCTGCCGGTGAGCAGATTGACAGAACTCTTTAACGAGCAATCCGCTGATTAATTGACTCTTAATGAAGCCGCAAAGCTCTAATGAGGAGCCGCTCCACGCGTCCGTCACCGGCCGAGCGTGGCTAATTATTCGCAGCTCGCCTCGGGTCGCCGACTTCATCCCGGTGATGTCATCGTCGGGTCTTGGCGTGTTCTCGCAGGAAATATCAGGCGGCTCATTAACAGCTGAGCAGGAGTCCAATGATGACTCGTGTTGACATTTGTGGGGGGGGGAAAAAAATAATTAAAATTGTGAATCCTAAAACATGATCTTTGCAGAATTGGCTTGCGTCATCTCGAAGACTTCAGCCGATATTTGGGATTTACTCCACGTGTGGCTTTTTCTTTTGGTTTTCCGTCACAGAAGAGTGATGACAAAGAAGGGAAGTCCGTTGATGACCACAGAACAGGAAATGGAACCTATTGTGACCAAAGCAGCCCACATATGACACGGCAAAAGCAATAATACGTTAGCACTGATTATAATAATTCAGTGAACCCCCGCTTTTCGAGCCCTGCCGCAAATAGAAAAATAAAAAAAATCTGCTTGCGAGGTTAATTCCCGCTAAGAAACAGAGAACATAAGCAGACTTATTTTCACATTGTTTTGCTTATGACAAGAAAGGAGCCAATGGATGGAAGGCAATCAAGCTGAAGATTGCCAATGACATGGTGCCCATTTAAACAGGACGTACGGAGTTACAAAAGCTCTAATTTATCCATGATGACAACTTTTGACCTGAGGTACGTGCTTCCAAGTCGCTAATATTTTGGCGAGGTCACCTTGCCCCATCTGTACAACGTTACATGAGAAAATCATTTTTGAACACTTAAAATGTTAACTAGGAATCGTGTTTACATGCATGTTTTGGCCAAAGGGGTGTTTCCAAAGAAGAAACACTTATTTTCTTCTTATCTGTAAAGTATAACAAAATATATATCTATATATCTGTGGAAGTTGATGCTGGTGAAAAACTGTTTCCAAAGCTTGGCTTGGTATCAGGAGAAATAAAGCAAATCTCAGAAGGGAAAACCAAAACAAAAAGAAAAAAACTTTTTGGGTCGTTGGCATTTGCTGTTTCTATCAGCAAAATTGAAAAATGCTTAAAATCGGAAGTCAGATTTTTGTGAAAATTGTCTGAGATTTTATTTTAAGGGCATATCGTCCACCTCTTGTTCAAATGTTACTTAAAACATCCCCTGTACAGTTGATAAGGGTTTTACAATGACCACAGTTTGAACAGATAAATACATTTGCGTTATTTGCTATGGGTAAAAATGATCCGATTAATTTTTTTCTCAAAACTTGTCTCATCCCGCTGCTTGTATGAAGCAAAAACACGATTTTGAGAGCTTTCACAGAGTCAGTCAGTTGCCTTTCTTTGCGGATAATGTCAGAAATCCACACAGAAAACGGCCAAATCACGCTGCGAAACCTCCCATGTGTCGCTTGCCGCGAGCAATAAAAATAAAAAAATCATCACAATATGACAGAAGAGCTGAAAACAGCAGCGTAACAACACCAAGCAAATACATGCCTGGATGTAGTAACATGAAGGATGTTCCTGATTCAGATTGTCAAGTTGCAGTTACTGTCGTGAATGACTGACTGGCACACTTGTAATTTTGTGCCTGCAGAGAAACTGGACACGTTGGAGAAGTGGGTGCGAGAGATCTTCAGCAAGGTGCCCAACAAGTAAATGTTGCCCATAAAGGGTCGTCTTCCACTCTACATGCACAACCATTTTAGTTGACTTAGCCTAAAATGGCTGCCACATCCCACAATGGAACACAAACGCTGTGCTGCATTGTGGGAGTTGGTGGGCATTTAGGGCGAGCAGTAACCACAGTGAACGTAAACGTTACTGTAACCGAAAAGGCTAAGACGCCGCACAGTGATTTGCTAGCAAACGCATTGTTATTTCATCATAATCAATTGTGTTTTCAGCTATTTCTATATAATGCACAGTATTTATTTTTAACCACAAAGCGATCACAATAAGGTAAATATGACGTTGTTCTGCGCCTGGAACAGATTAATTGCATTTCCATTCATTTCAATGGGAAAGGTTACCTTGGTTTCTGAACGTTTCAATTCAATTCCTAACCCGAGTTTCCACTGGATATGCCTTTGTTCTTTATGTACTGTTAATTTTGATGTTGTGTGTTCATACTCGCAGTGGCCTTCCCAAGCCGGACTTTTCCGACATGCTGGATCCCTTTGACACGCCCTTTTTCAACAAACTATACAGAGGTACACTACCATATCCATCAATATTTGGGGTTGGGACCCTCAAAATGTGTCTGCTGTGGCTAAATGGTTGTTTGATGTTGTCATAGTCAATAGTCATAGTTGTCAATCCTGTACTGTTTTTTTTTTTTTTTTTTTTTGTGCCTGCAGTCGTCCCCGTTCGGAAGGTGCATGCATTGAATATCACCTGGGCGCTTTCCCCTCAAGCGAAACACTACAGGTACCCTCAAAATAAATAATTAAAATAAAAATAAATAAAAGAAAATAGCGGATTGACAAATTATTACTCATAATACATAATAAACAGATTATTACACGAGTTCATGGAATCTTTTTTTTTTTTTTCGTGTATTTGAAACATAATCGCTAATCCCCTTAGTCTTCCTTGTGAAATAAATGAATAATGTATAAGTGCTGAAATAAATGAATGTTTCTGCCATATTCTAATTGAGATGTACCTGTAGAAGTACGATTCAACTTCATTTGTGTCAGCCTGTTTTTATATGGTGCAATATTGTTCAGTGCTAGGTTTCCACACTTTCATTTTTTTTGGGGGGGGGCTAGAACACATTACTTGCATTAGCATTCATTTCAATGTTGAAAGATGATTTGAGATACACACTTTTTACATGGTATTTTAATTATATTGACCCACACAGGAAACATCTTTTTTTTATGTTTAAACACATGAACATTTTTGGTGAAGCACAGAACCAAACATAACAGGAGGGTTATGTCCATAGAATGAAATACACAAATGCACACCTCTGTTGTTTTGAAGGGAATTAGACTTTTTGGTCCTCACAACGTTTTTCCTTTGCAGGGTGAAGCCTCTTCAGTACATATCGTGGCTGATTGGCCACGAAGGCCCAGGAAGCATCCTGTCGGTGCTCCGGAGGAGGTGAGTAGTTTCTCTTTGCTTTTCTCATGTGAGAGCCCTCCAAATAAAAAAAAATAAATAAATTTAAAAGCCTTCAAATTACTGGGACACACACACACACAGGTTTTTTTTTTTTTTTTTGGGTTTTGTTTTTTTTAAGAGCTTCTCAGCCTCTTGTGACTAAGTGGCCAAGCCATTCACCCCCAACAAATAAACCTCTCTCAGTCATCTCACAATACAAAACGGCTCTCCAATAAACGCCCTCCCTCACGTCGACACCACTCGGCGGCTCGCGTGGAACGTTCCGGACGCTTTGTTTCCCGTGCTTGATGAATGACGACAGCGGACGACTTGGAGAGCGCTCAAAGCCAGTCGAGTGGTTCGCTGTGTTAAGTGGGGTGCGGCATAAAGTGCCCTCTCAGTGCTTATTTGGGCCCGGCAGGCAATAAAGCCTCGTCTCCTTTTCACACTGTATGTTCCCTCCATGTTTTCAGTCGGTCAGTCATATCCATAACAGAGAACCTTCTTTTAATGTGGTGGAAGAAGAAATGGGCTATAGGTTAGCTTGGTTAAACCCGTCAGGTACTATAAGTACACTGCGGTTGCAAACCGGAGAGATGAAGACAAGGAAGTACCATCGTAACCTCACTGCTTCTCCCGGGTCTGTGCTTGTACAACCTCAATTCCAATGAAGTTGGGACGTTGTGTTAAACCTAAATAAAAATAGAATACAATGATTTGCAAATCACGTTGAACCTATATTTAATTGAATACACTACAAAGACAACATATTTAATGTTCAAACTGATAAACCTTTTAGCAAAATAATAATTAACTTGGAATTTTACGCCTGCAACATGTTCCAAAAAAGCTGGGACAGGTTCTCATCAAACACGTGTTTGGAACATCCCACAGGTGAACAGGCTCATTGGGAACAGGTGGGTGCCATGATTGGGTAGAAAAGGAGCTTCCCTGAATTGCTCAGTCATTCACAAGCAAAGATGGGGCGAGGTTCACCTCTTTGTGAACAAGTGCGTGAGAAAATAGTCCAACAGTTTAAGGACAATGTTCCTCAACGTACAATTGCAAGGAATTTAGGGATTTCATCATCTACGGTCCATAATATCATCAAAAGGTTCAGAGAATCTGGAGAAATCACTGCATGTAAGCGGCAAGGCCGTAAACCAAAATTGATTGCCCGTGACCTTCGATCCCTCAGGCGGCACTGCATCAAAAACTGACATCAATGTGTACAAGATATCACCACATGGGCTCAGGAACACTTCAGAAAACCAATGTCAGTAAATACTGTTCGGCGCGACATCTGTAAGTGCAACTTGAAACTCTACTATGCAAAGCAAAAGTGTTCTGTGGTCCGATGAGTCCGCATTTCAAATTGTTTTTGGAAATTGTGGCCATCGTGTCCTCCGGGCCAAAGAGGAAAAGAACCATCCGAACTTTTATGGACGCAAAGTTCAAAAGCCAGCATCTGTGATGGTATGGGGCTGTGTTCGTGCCAATGGCATGGGTAACTTACACATCTGTGAAGGCACCATTAATGCTGAAAGGTACATACAGGTTTTGGAGAAACATATGTTGCCATCCAAGCGACGTCTTTTTCATGGATGCCCCTGCTTATTTCAGCAAGACAATGCCAAACCACATTCTGCACGTGTTACAACAGCGTGGCTTCGTAGTAAAAGAGTGCGGGTACTAGACTGGCCTGCCTGCAGTCCAGACCTGTCTCTCATTGAAAATGTGTGGCGCATTATGAAGCGTAAAATACGACAACGGAGACCCCGGACTGCTGAACAGCTGAAGCTGTACATCAAGCAAGAATGGGAAAGAATTCCACCTACAAAGCTTCAACAATTAGTGTCCTCAGTTCCCAAACGTTTATTGAATGTTGTTAAAAAAAAAAAAAGGTGATGTAACACAGTGGTAAACATGACCGTCCCAGCTTTTTTGGAACGTGCTGCAGCCATATAATACTAAGTTAATGATTATTTGCTAAAAACAATAAAGTTGATCAGTTTGAACATTAAATATCTTGTCTTTGTCGTGTATTCAATTAAATATAGGTCGAACATGATTTGCAAATCATTGTATTCTGTTTTTATTTATGTTTAACACAACCTCCCAACTTCCTTGGAATTGGGGTTGTACTTGCGCATGCGGCCAAGACTCCCCGTAGCTTCCACTCACAACCCAGGCTAAACTCAGCTCCTCCCGACATACAGTATAAGAAGGCTTGTCTTTCAGTCGATATCTATCATTTTAGCATACTGTACCTCTTTGACACCAATTCCTATTTAGACCGGGCTTTTGCCGCTTCTTGTGTTGTCGGCGGGTGGATTATTGTTAACCGATGCCCGATGTGTACAATTACAGGTGCTGGGCTCTCGCTCTAGTGGGAGGCAACAGCGAAACCGGCTTCGATCAGAACACCACCTACTCCATCTTCTCCATCTCCATCACGCTCACAGACAAAGGTTTTCAGAACTTCTACCAGGTGAACTTCCTGCACCCCGCCTCTTCTATTTTGGTCCCATGTACAGTAGACAACCAGCCCAGCTTGCGTATTTGCCTCAGTGATAGATGCAACAACGGGTCATTTCTGGGAAGAGTGGAGCGCGAGCGGTTGCCACGGCAACACTAGCTAACCGGGGAGCCGTCCAGCAAAAGGGGCTGTTTTTTTTTTTTTTTTTGGACTGTCTTAACTGCTCTTGAAATGTTGCCACAGTCTCCTGGACGCTGTTTAAATGTGCCCACTCAAAATAAAAAATGTAATTAAATAATATGTGCATTTGAATTTCAATTTCTGCAGGTGACCCACCTGGTATTCCAGTACCTCAAGATGCTGCAGTTACTTGGACCTCAGAAAAGGCACTAACATGAGCACACACACACACACACACACACACACACGTTTCCACCAAGCGCAGTACACAAGAGTTGCACACGGGTGCCAAAACCCGTGCTTTTCGATACCCTGCGGTTGTGGTGCCAACCACAGTGGTACGATACCGAAAGTGAGGAGCGAGTTATACTATTTCTACTACCGGATACTTTTGCTGATAATCGATACCGGGGTCTTTGCTCCATACGTTTTTAACATAGGAAATACTGTGGTGCCATGAGAGTTGAATTAGTTCCGTGACCACGCTCGTGACTGAAAACACTCTCTCTATCCAGCTACTGTATCTCAAACAAAAAACAGTTAAACAGTTTTTGTCACACTGCATCAATTGAATGGACATGCTGGACATGGTATGTTGTCTGTCTACAGTACATGTGTTGCTGCACTGTTTGTGTTCAGTCTATTGCTTAAAGGGTCATAGTACTGCAACATATATACCATTTAACATCAGCGTTAAAGTCCCACAGAAGTCATCGTTGTGTTTTGTTTCTCAATACATTAAATACGTTTGAAGAAAAGTGTTGAAAGCATGCAAAGACTGAGAACAGTATAGTCCTGAATTGTTGCGATATAGCTTTAAACCGCTATTCACAATCTTAGTTGTCTGGAGTTTTTGGGTGGGGCTAAATCAGGGTCGCGCTGATGTCACCAGGCAACAACACGAGTCGGCCCACCCCCACTATAGAAACATCAAGCGGCCTTGCTCCATGTAGTGGCCATTCGGCAGAATTGCCACTTCCTTATTCATAATAACTTGGCCCAATTCTACCAGTATGGCATGCAGTTAGCCATCAAACTATGGCCGCAACTGGAAAAAAATACATCTTCCCTGAAGTGTAATGAGTTTTGTGTTATTTGGGCTTCGGTGTCTCTGTCGTCATGCCCCACGCGTGAGTAGCAAGGCCCGGCAGTAGTTAGAGTAGCCGCCAGATGTCCGGCACGACGACGTTGGGGTCGTCAGTCACGCAGTTGCTGGCCACAAGGGGCGAGGAGGAGGAGAGAAAAAAAATCATCCCGCCACTGCTGTTAAACAATTTAAGATGAATACTCTACATATAGTGTACTTTTCTTTTTTCCTGATGCGTTCAATGCCACGTGTTTTTCACAATTTGCCACAGAGCCAGACCGTTTAGTGTAAAAGTAACATTTGGACTTGTTTTGCTCCTCTAAATATCTTTCTCATCACACGCTCAGGATATACGAAGAGATTCAGAAAATCGAGGCCAACGAGTTTCGCTATCAGGAGGAGGTAGGAACCCGCGTCATTCCGCCGGCGCCGCCTGCGCTGCATCATTCTGTCTTCTCCTCTTTCAGAGCGACCCTATAGAGTACGTGGAGGATGTCTGTGAGAACATGCAGCTGTTCCCCAAGGAGGACTTGCTGACAGGAGACCAGTTGATGTTTGACTTCAGTCGCGAGGTGGCCAGCTCTGCAATAATTTTAGACTTTTTTTTATTTATTTTTTTTTCGATGCTGCTGAAATGTAGGAAACATACTTTGTTTTCTATTTTCGGAGTGGGCAAAGTATAGCCCGCTCCTTTCTTTAATCTGGCCCACAGAGCATTTACATTATTAAGAGTCCTGTAATATAATAATAATAATAATAATAATGAAGCAACAACAACAGAACAAATGCACAGAAGAAATTCTTCCTCTTTTTCTTCGGGCTCGTCCCTTTAGGGGTCGCCACAGCGCGTCATCCTTTTCCATGTAAGCCTATCTCCTGCATCCTCCTCTGGAACACCAACTGCCCTCATGTGTTCCCTCACGACATCCATCAACCTTCTCTTTGGTCTTCCTCTCGCTCTCTTGCCTGGCAGCTCCATCCTCATCATCGTTCTACCAATATACTCACTATTTCTCCTCTGAACGTGTCCAAACCATCCAAGTCTGCTCTCTCTGACTTTGTCTCCAAAACATCAAACCTCGGCTGTCCCTCTGATGAGCGCATTTCTAATTTCATCCAACCTGCTCACTCTGAGAGCGAACCTCAACATCTTCATTTCCGCTCTGCTCCCTGTTGTCTCTTCAGCGCCACTGTCTCTAATCTGTGCATCATGGCTGGCCTCACCACTGTTTTATAAACTTTGCCCTTCATCCTAGCAGAGACTCTTCTGTCACATAACACACCGGACACCTTCCTCCACCCGTTCCAACCTGCTTGGACCCGTTTCTTCACTTCCTGACCACACTCACCATTGCTCTGGACGGTTGACCTCAAGTATTTAAAGTCCTCCACCCTTGCTATCTCTTCTCCCTGTAGCCTCACTCTTCCCCCACCACCCCTCTCATTCATGGACACATATTCTGCCTCACTTCGGCTAATCTTCATTCCTCTGCTTTCCAGTGCAGTCCACGGAGATTCCAGTCTAACCTCATCTGTCAGCCTATCCATCACCACTGCAAACAGGAAGGGGCTCAGGGCTGATCCCTGATGCAGTCCCACCTCCACCTTAAATTCGTCTGTCACACCTACAGCACACCTCACTGCTGTTCTGCTGCCCTCGGACATGTCCTGTATTATTCTAACATACTTCTCTGCCACTCCAGACCGCCACATGCAGTACCACAGTTCCTCCCTGGGTACTCCGTCATAGGCTTTCTCTAGATCTACAAAGACACAATGTAGCTCCTTCTGACCTTCTCTGTACTTTTCCATCAACATCCTCAAGGCAAATAATGCATCTGTGGTACTCTTTCTAGGCATGAAACCATACTGTTGCTCGCAAATACTCACTTCTGTCCTGAGTCTAGCCTCCACTACTCTTTCCCATAACTTCATTGTGTGGCTCATCAACTTTATTCCTCTATAGTTCCCACAGCTCTGCACATCACCCTTGTTCTTCAAAATGGGCACCAGCACACTTTTCTTCCATTCCTCAGGCATCTTCTCACATGCTAGAATTCTATTGAACAAGCTGGTCAAAAACTCCACAGCCACCTCTCCTAGATGCTTCCGTACCTCCACAGGAATGTCATCAGGACCAACTGCTTTTCCATGTTTCATCCTCTTGAATGCCTTTCTAATTTCCCCCTTACTAATCATTGCCACTTCCTGGTCCACCACACTTGCTTCTTCTACTCTCCCTTCTCTCTCATTTTCCTCATTCATCAACTCCTTGAAGTATTCTTTCCATCTATGTAGCACACTGCTGGCACCAGTCAACATATTTCCCTCTCTATCCTTAATCACCCTAATCTGCTGCACATCCTTCCCATCTCTATCCCTCTGTCTGGCCAACCTGTATGGATCCTTTTCTCCTTCTTTAGTGTCCAACCTGGAATACATGTCATCATATGCCTCTTGTTTGGCCTTTGCCCTATGTCACATCTCAATGTATTCCTTTCGCCTCTCCTCAGTCCTCTCAGTGTCCCACTTCTTCTTATGTAACCTTTTTCCTTGTATGATTTCCTGTACTGTGACGTTCCACCACCAAGTCTCCTCCTCTCCTTTCCTGCCAGAAGATACACCAAGCACTCTCCTTCCTGCCTCTCTGATCACCTTGGCTGCAGTGGTCCAATCTTCTGGAAGCTCCTCCCGTCCACCGAGAGCCTGTCTCACCTCTTCCCGAAAAGCTGCACAACACTCGTCCTGTCTCAGCTTCCACCGCATGCTTCTCTACTCTGCCTTTGTCTTCCTAAACTTCCTCCCCACCGCCAGTCATCTTTCACACCACCATCCTATGCTGTCTAGCCACACTCTCCCCTAACACTACCTTACAGTCGGTAAGCTCCTTCAGATGACATCGTCTGCACAAGATGTAATCCACCTGCATGCTTCTACCTCCACTCTTGTAGCTCACCCTATGTTCCTGCCTCTTCGGGAAAAAAGTGTTCACTCCAGCCATTTGTATCCTTTTTGCAAAGTCTACCACCATCTGTCCACCATCAAGTGTGTCAAATCACTTTTGTTGTATTTGTTGCAATGATTTGTCCTTTTTTAAAAAAAAAATATTTATTCATTTATCTCATTAAATAATTGGCTAACAGATTTATTTAATGCAATTCAAATGTTATATAATAATTGTACAATTTTACATAGTGGTGCCTTTAGATACGAGTGATCTGACTTATAATTTTTTTTCAAAATATGAGCCGTCGCTTTTTTGCTTTGACCTGTGGGAAAAAAATAATTACTGATTAATGGCAACAAGAAAAATGCAAAATGCCATAGATGGGCTAACAAATAGCATTGGTGTCTTGGTTTTATAACCCTTCGAGAATGGGGCGGCATGCCTCAGGTGGTAGAGTGGTCGTCTCCCAAGCCGAATGTTGTTGATCCTTAGTCTCTGTGAGCCTGCCGAAGTGTCCTTGAGCAAGATACCAAACCCCCAGTTGCTCCTGATGCTGCGAATCAGGAGACAGCGTTAAAGCGCTTTGAGTGCTTGGGAGGTGGAAAACCGCAATCGCCGTCGAAGGAACGGCTATATATACACTAACAGTGTACTTGCAGGTGTATTTTCTTTATCATCTGCAAAAAAAAAAAGAGTAATATAACTGTTAGTGTTTCTATGTCTGTTCTTTATATTCTATTTAATTATGTTCTTACTGTATTTTTTTATATAAACTACAATATTATGGAGTGTTATTTTCTTGACCAAAAAAAACACATTGTTTGAGGCTGGAACAGATTAAAGGCATTTCCATTTATTTCAGTATATGTCCGGGGGAGCTAAGTTTAGCCTAGGAAGTTACGGAGAGTCTTCACCCTTTATGTATGTATGAGATTTAGTTGAAATTAAATCATCTCAAAGTCATGTATTTTTAAGGGTTCAGTGTTTTTAGATGACTTTGAAATCATACTAAAATGTTTTGGGGTCATAGTTAGTGCTACATTTACACTTTAAACTATTAATATAGCCAATTTTAAACATTTTCATGTTTTCCGTTATCGCGGCAGAGCCTGGTCCCTATCCGCTGCAAATAATACTGTGCGTTTAAGTCTTTCATTTATTTTATTAAGTCATTGGTTAATTGTCGCCCCCACCCCCCACCCATGCGCTTTATTGTGTCACTCATTTCTTTGTCTGCTTTTGCGCCGCAGATTACTTTGTGTGGAAAGTGAAATGCACGCTCCCCCCCCCCCCCCCCCTTCCTCTGTGAGATTGTTCCCGCATAAAGAAACACATTTGGACGCTGACGGAAGGAAATGTGTTCCCTGCGTGCGTGTGCAGGTGATTGGCGCAGCGCTGTCCCTGCTCACCCCCGAGAAAGCCAACCTGATGCTGTTGTCACCAGAACACGAAGGCCGCTGTCCCCTCAGGGAGAAGTGGTTTGGAACACAATACAGCGTGGAAGGTGAGTGTGTGTGGTCGCGCAACACACATGAATACACTGTCTTTTCCTCTTTCCCTGCAGCAACATTCACCCCACCGTAAAGCACTCAAGCCATTTATCTCTGTCGCTTCAATGACATTTCATCGTGATTACAAACAAAAAAGCCCCACACGCACAAGTGTCATCTTCCTTTAGAAAAATGTACCAAACTGGCCTCCTGTGATGCAAGTAGATGACGTTTTTATTTCATTTAGACACAAGTGAAATGTGCCTGAGATTTGTGGTTTCCCCGCTCACAGATATCCAGCCGGAGTGGCTGGAGCGCTGGATGGGAAATTTGGAGCTGAGCAGCGACCTTCTCCTTCCTGCCGAGAACAGGTTCATTGGTGGGCGACTGACCGCACTCAAAATGCTCACTTTCATTAGCAGCGTTGCGCATTCAAAGGAAAACTCTTTGCGTCCGTGTTTGAATTGAACTGATGCGGCGGTGCCTTGAGAGGGAAGCGACGCGACCGACGTGCTTCCCGAGATCCATTTTCCGTTTTGACTTCCGAACGCAAACTTCGGATTGCGAGCGCAGTGTCGTGAACTCTGTGAACTCAATTCAACTCACGTCACAGTAAGCAGCAGTTCGGCAAATAATGAACAATTCGTCACACATAAAACAAAGAGAATTATACATTGTGTATTTACAACGACCACAGCGTTATCTTAGGAAAGTCTGCTTAGCTTAATGCTAACAAACAGTGCAAAACATCATTGACGTGCTCAGGGGTGATTCTAGGATCAGAGGTTTAGGGGTGCTGAAGTTCACTGTTTTGTAGGTTTTAAGGCAATTTCATTCCCGCAAGAATGAAAGAAAGTCTGTGACGAAACCATGTAAAAGAGGAATGGATCGGATTTATAAAGCAGACACACTCATTTTTGAGGGAAGACCACAGCATCTCTACATGTATGGTGTAGATTTAGTCACTACAAGTAAATCAGTGTTTTGTTGTTCCAATTGTAGTTTGATGTTGGAATTTGAGGTCTCTCGACAGGAGTGATACTGCTGCATGTGTTTTAGACCTGAAAAGAGGTGAGAGAAAGGAAAAGGTTGCTTTGTTCCATGTGCACCATTTTGGAACATTCTGCAGCTTTCGCAAATGGTACGACACAATGAATCAATCCCTTCATCCCGCCTGGTAATAGCGGGCTAATCTCCAGGTGCACCATGGCCAGTTATTACCAACATTTAGTCCCCGGCATCGGCGCTGCCCACCTCCATCATCCCTTTATGACCGCAATGTTCCCATCTTCTAATGACACAATGTTCAACTATGCTTCTTGAAAGAACAAAAAAACGCTTTTGGGGGAGATTCGCAACGGCACGAAAGTTCGCCATCCCATTTTGGGCGACAAATGCTGAATTCTAAACATTTAACCAAGGGTATTTTCTGAAGAAACTTCCATTTCTAGTGCAGCAAGTAACTGGGTGAACTGTAGCGTTCCGTCTGTCATTCTAACATTCCCTGGTTAATAATCAGGACTCTAATAGAGGTGTTAATGCTGCGGCTTTAATTGGTGAAGTTATCCTTTATGTTTCTAAGCCCCAATTCAGGCTGGGCCCGCCGCACTAATCACACGGGGAGCATATTAGTATTCATGCCCTCTCTGTTATCGCCGATATAATTCCAGCATAATTATGTTTCTGTCTTTCAACTTTTTTTTTTTTTTTAACAGCAAAACTGTTTTTTTTCTTCTGTGAAACAAGCTCAATTTACATATGCATTGGCTGTTATAAAAAGTCATCACACTAAATTAGCCTTCTGCTTTTTTTTTTTTTAAACGAAACTAAAAACAACAACCGGTGCCACAAAGAAATGAACATCCTTTGCCATATCATGAAATCATATAGTGGCCTCCTCTCTCTTAAAGGACACTTTTGTTTTCTTCCCGTTCTGTATTACACAAACTCGGAGGTCTTATTCTTCAGAAACAAATCAAATGTCTAAATGCAGCATGGGCTTACAAGGGACAATATGCGGTTTTCAAACTGCAAGCTGTGTCTGTGCTCAAAGAAATGCCCCCAGCTCACTAACCTTGGACAGCCAAATGCAACCAGGAAGAGACGGTGTTCGTCACGCTCGCCTGACTGCCTCAGAGTGCATCTCGATCGGCCGCAAGCGCCGGAATTGGCCTGGAGGAAAAGGAGCGTTATGTCGCGCTTGCCTGCGGCCGCCTTTGAGTGCGCCCCGGGGTTTTTTTTTTTTTTAATGTATGGTACAATCAAATTAAAAGAAAAAATAAGAGAGGTGATCAACTTACCTGACAGCTCGGTGAGAACGGTGACGTGATGCACGCGTTGGTTTTCCAAGCTCAGCCATGCAGCCGTCCACGTACAAGACACACACACCACTGTTATATATCTCGACCCTTGAGTTGAAGTAGTGAGCCAATTCCTTCTTTTTAACTTTTGGTGCTAGCTGGAGTTAAATAATCCGGCCAAGAAACTATAATGGTCTCCATTTGCGAGAAGCTGCGTGTGTCCCCTCGAGCCTCCTTGTGCGCGGTGGGCGTGTGCAAAGAGTATTCGATCATGCCTCCTGTCGCTACACTTTTCTAGCCCGCCATGCCGAGTTTTGAAATAATAATTAAAAATCAATTAGAGGCTTTAGATGGGGAACAGAGAGAGGTGATTGTTCAAAAGATCATTTTAATTTCTAAATCTTAGGGTGGTATGCACAAGACAATTGTGTAAGTTTTATTTCAAGCAATGTGCCAAATGGAGACGCTGTGATTTTGTTGTTCAAACTTGATATTTCCCCCCCCCCCCCCCCCCCCCCCCTCCAAGCCACTAACTTCACCCTGAAGCCTTCCGACTGCCTCGACACAGAATTCCCTGTGCGCATCACCAACAGCGACAGAGGCTGCCTGTGGTACAAGAAGAACAACAAATTCAAAACTCTCAAAGGTGTGTTTAGTAGGCACTCTAACTAGGGATGGCCACTTGCCAAAATTCCTTGTATCCTCTATGAGGGGGAGGGGAGTTGTTTATTATTATTATTATTATAACGATCATTATTATCTCCTTCCGCAGCCTACATCAGATTTCACCTCATCTCTCCTGTAATCCAGCAGTCTGCTAAGAAGTAAGCGCAAGCCATCTTCACAGTCACCTGTCTTTCCCTTTGTTTGCATGCGTTGCTTCCCTCGCATTGCAGTGTGGTGCTGCTTGACCTGCTGGTCAACATCCTGGGCCACAATCTGGCCGAGCCCGCCTACGAGGCCGAGGTGGCCCAGCTGGAGTATAAATTGGTGGCGGGCGAGCACGGGCTGGTGATCAAGGTCAACGGATTTGACGACAAACTGCCCGTGAGTGACAGACGGCCGGTTCAGTTCGCGACCCGTACACCAATAAATTGACGACCCCGAAACGAGATCATTTCCTGCGGCACGCCTGATGAGCTCTCACGGCACAGTGGTTGGGAAATCACTGCTCTACATAGCTTTAGTTGCTTTCTAATTTATTGTTGCAGTGTTAGGAAGATGACTTTGGAAATGAAATTGGTTGCAATTGCAAGTTACCCTGATGAAAATGCAATAATAGCGTTAACTATTAGCTATATTACTTTTTCAAAGTAATATAGCTAATTGCATTTGATTCCATTTGGATTGTTTTTTCTTCATTTTGAATTAATTCATCAGCAGGACCGTCGGATGTTTTCCTCTCAAAAGTGGATTAAAAGCGTAGCTCACGAAAAATCTGTTCTTTGCACAAATATGAAACTGAGAACAAAGGTGGCGCTTTGAGGACTTTTTTTGGGGGGGGGGGTGAGACTACAGTGGAATGGCACCAGTTTAAGAAGGAGGAAGTGAAAAATATATTTCTGAGCTTTTGTGGCTATTTTTCAAACGTAACTAAAATTGAACCAAAAAAATGGATAAATCTCGGAAATTTCCCGAAGCAACTGTAATTGAATTACACATTTTCTCCCATTAATTAATGTAATGGATTACAATTCCATCCATTTTATAATTGAATTACGTCATCTCGTCACATGCCAACGCTGTTCATTGGCTATCCAATGAGTGTGTGCCACAATTGACTTGGCACGCCCGGGCCCGCTCACCTCACGCAGCTGCTGTTCCGCCTGATCGTCGACCACCTGGCTGACTTCAAGGCCCCTCCCGACGTCTTCAGCATGTTCTCAGAGCAGCTGAAGAAAACCTACTTCAACGTCCTCATCAAGCCAGCCAAGCTCAACAAGTCAGTGCCTGACACGCTCAGTCCTTTGGCGCCCTCTGGCGGCCGGAATGTTTCACGAGCATAGCCTCCTGTTTTCAGGGAAGTGCGCTTGTTGATCTTGGAGCACGGCCGCTGGTCCATGGTGGACAAGTACCAGGCGCTCGTGGCCGGCCTCACCGGCGACGAGCTGACGGATTTCGTCCGCGGGTTCAAGGCCGAGCTGTACGCCGAGGGCCTGGTGCAGGGCAACTTCAGCAGCCACGTGAGTGCGGCGCGTGGCACACCTCTGATGTTCTCAACTGCTTCTCCAGTATCCGTTTTAAGTCTGGTGTTGGCAACTTGGTGCTTATCCGCCGTTGTGTTTTCTCCGCAGGAGTCTGGAGGCTTCCTGCAGTATGTGACCGAGTGAGTGAACCGCCACACTCGCTGCCATTTGCGTTCGCATCACTTGAGCAATCCCATCATCCGCCTCTCTGCTTCCTCCTGAACGCATGCATACTTTGTTCAGTCCTCCTCGTCCTCCTCCTCCACAGCAAGCTGCAGTTCTCCAAGCTGTCGGTGGAGGTGCCGGTGATGTTCCGAGTGGTGGAGCTGCCGAGGCAGCATCACATCTGTAAAGTCAAATCTCTCAACAAGGGAGACGCCAACTCTGAGGTCACAGTCTACTACCAGGTAGACAAAAATGGCTGATATGATGTTAATGTTCTCTGCAATTGTTTATTATTTTCACTGTGCAGTGACACCTTACGAGTTTATTGTTACGCTCGGGGCGGACGGAAGCCGGAGTGAGGGGCGCCTCTCGCCCGATCGTTTGCAAAGCGTCGCTCAGACGGGCGAGGTGCCGATCCATGGGTTAAAGATGCCGATAGTGCGATAGTAAAAAAAAAAGAACAGCTTGTTTAATTACTTGAAGTAATATTAATAATCTGTTTGAATGTGATAGACTGGATCCAAAGACTTGAGGGAGCACACGCTGGTGGAAGTCTTAGTGGTGAGTCATATTTATTTTTCATAATTATTGTGCTTGTTTAACACTCGGGCCTTGTTCCATTTTGCTGCCGTTGAAGCATGTCTTGACTCATACTGTGATTGTTAAGATCTTTTTTTGATTGTACGAGTATCAACGAGTATCATTTCTTGTCAATAGTGTAACATTCCCGTTTTTTCCCAAAAAAACTACCTGAACAAACAACCTTAAAATATATATTTTTTTTAAATATATACTCAGTACTGTACCAATTTTAAGCAAACAGTGTATTATTTATTTATTTAAAGAGCCGCAGTTGCAAAAGAAGAAAACAGAGAGAAATACACCTTGGGAAGTTTGATTTCATTTGCATTTGCACTTGTCAAATAATTGAAAGGAAAAAGAAATTCAGGGTTAGAGCAGTATTTATGCTTCATATTTGTTATTTTCCCCCGCAGATGCTTATGGAGCAGCCTTGTTTTGATTTCCTTCGCACCAAAGAGACGCTGGGGTGCGTCCCTCAACTTGGTCATTCCTGCAAACCTCGTGCTACAGCATGAATTTGAAGCGCCGTTCGTCGTCAGGCTTACTTTCTTTCTTGTTGTTGTTGTTGTTGTTGTCGTTTTTTCGGTCACCGTGAAGGTACCACGTCTACCCCGCCTGCAGAAACACTTCGGGCATTCTGGGTTTCTCCGTCACTGTGCAGACGCAGGCATCCAAGTTCAAGTGAGTCGGGAAAACATCGGGAGCCTTTCTCCACAGTCAAATGGCAACTTTTGCCAGGCGGCTATGTGTATATGTCAATAAAGGCTTGATTCGCCCCAAAAATATTTCTTGCTATGTTACCGCCTTATCTCAGAAAATGGATTAAAATATGTTGACATAGAAAACAAGAACGTTTTAGACATAAAATACACGAAATGATGTTATAACATCTCGGAAAAGGCTATTTTAAGAAAAAAAAAAGCTAATTAACGTGAATTGTGAACAATGTGCTCTCAGTACAGAGCTGACGGAGTTAAAAATTGAAGAGTTTCTCGTTTCGTTTGGAGAGACGCTCGACGCGCTGAGCGAGGAGGCCTTCAACACTCAGGTGTGTGTGTGTGTTACAATAGGATTCCGACCCACCACGTTTCTGAAAGCTATTAGTCATAGCATGAAACAGTGTTTGATAATCCTTGTGTGTCCTTGTGTGTGTGTGTGTGCTTGCAGGTGAGCACTCTGGTGAAGCTGAAGGAGTGTGACGACACTCACCTGGGCGACGAGGTGGACAGAAACTGGACCGAGGTGGTCACACAGCAATACATGTTTGACCGGCTTAACAGAGAGGTGTCACACACACACACACACACACACACACACACACACACTTTTTCATGGATTGTTTTGCAATGGCGCTCTAGATCCAGAAGATGGAGCACCTTTTTCATTTTCTCCGACAGTACTGCACTTTTTTCATCAACATATTACAACTTAAAACAGAAAATTACTCGGGGTAGGACTTTAATTGTGATGAATTCATAAAAAACAAATGAATTATAATTTTTTTTTAATTAACGCATTTGTCAGTGCGCAATTTCTTGGTTACACCGATTAAGCTGACGCACACGTCAGAGCTCGGCTACCAAAATGGAGGAATTCGATGGAACAGTGTTGCGAGGGCCGATGGGAGGCAAATTTCATTTATTAAAAAAACAACAAACATAGAAAAACTACTCAACGGAAGCCTGTATAAGCGTGATTTTGTGCAAATTGTGCAAAAAGGAGTTTTCATACCACCGAAGCACTTCAATCCTCTGACGTGTGATCCAACTTTTCAACTGCCACGCAGAAACAATTGAAAGGCAAAACTGTGTTTTTTTTTTTAACTGTCTTAAAATGTCACTTGGATTTTAGTTATGCTTAATTTTGGCCAGTGCTATTCTCTATTAGTTTTTCTACTCTTTTGTATTGAAGAAGCAATTAAATGTATTTTTCCGGAGTTTACAGTATTCCTGTCTGTGTCAACTATTTGATTCAGTCGTCCAGTAAAATCCATTTAAATTAAACCATGTTGCTTTTTAGGGCAAATATTGTTACACGAATGAAAAGCGATGAATCGGATTTATTTATTTTTTATTTTTTATTTTTTTTCTTAATTCCTCATAAAATTGAGTCATTTTTCTCTCTCTAAATAGCCCGTTATTCACAGCCGATTCTTTTCCCTGTCTTCAGACCAAGGCCTTGAAGCAGATGAGGCGCGGTGAGCTGCTCTCCTGGTTCTTCGACCACCGAGGACCCAACAGCCGCAAACTCAGCGTGCACGTAAGCCACTTTCCCGCTTTCCACCCACTCGCTCACTACGGCTGGGCAATATGGCGTTCATATAAAATCTCGGATTTTTTTTTTTTTCCCAAAAGAATCTGATTACTGATTTTATTAAATTTTCCCCCCTTTGCTTATGGAAAAAGAAAACCTTTTTTCTGGTAGTAACTTGCATCAACTGCCACAGAAATAAAAGATATACATGGTATGGTATGGTAGCATTTATTGTCAGTCCTCAATATACACACGTGGACAAAATTGTTGGTGCCCCGCTGTTAAGAAAAAAAGAAATAAAGAAAAAAAAGCCCAAAGTGGTAACAGAAATAACGTGAATATGACAAAAGTAATAATAAATCAAAATGTAATGACAATTAACCAATGAAAATCAGACATTGCTTTTGAATAGTGGTTCAACAGAATCAGTCGATCCACCGGTCAATCACAGATGTTGCGATCACAACGTGCATGACGTCGCTCCCGTTCGCCACAAGCAAAGGCACATTTTTTTTGTAATGTTTTTTTTTTATGAGGAAAAATAGCACTCTCTAATACAATACTTTATGGTGGAAAGAATATATGCCTGTGAGTATTTTTATACTATCTGTCTACATGTGTTGCGCCATCGTTTGTTTAAATATCCGTTGCTTCTCAAACCGCGACGATAGATGCTAACCGTTAGCATGTGAATGGCGTTTTGCATTGTTTGATAGCATAAAGCTAAATGTCCTAAAGCTTTGTGGTTTGTGTTGGTGGAAAAAAAAGTGACAGTTGTACTGTTTTGAAAAAATATCAGTGACGTCATCAATTAATCGACTTTGACTGGACTTTCATCACATTTTCTAGTCGACTACCCAAAACTGTTTTCGTCATTCATGGGTAAATATTGTCATTGCAATCGCGCAGCTCTGACCGCTCTTCCTTCCTCCGGACAGGTGGTGGGCTTCGGCGCCGAGGAGGGCGACGGGCAAAACGACGACCAGGGTGGGGGACTCCCCGCCCAAGGCGAGGGGTCCGGCGGCTCGGCTTACGGCGAAGTGTCCAGGCTCACCATCCTGGCGCCCTCGCCCAAGATGGCGGCCGCCACGCCCATCATGGACATCAATGCGTTCATTCGAGAGCTGCCCTTCTTCCCCTAGCAGTGGTTACTAGAGAGCTGAACTGCTTTTTGCTGTGGAATGCAGCGTGCGAACGAATACTTCAATGTGTGATGAGTGAAGTAGTGCGACTTAATAAAAGAATCACTTTTGCGCATTGAAACCTGCACTTGACGTTTGCTCAAGGGGGTTGTTGCCTCCCTGGTTGTTGCTTTAAAAATAGCCTTATTCCTATGTAATTTCCAATACACAAAGCCATATTTTAACAAAACATAATTACAGATGACTATTCAACAAATACAAGACGACTTTAGGATAGCCGGTATAATGTCAAAAAGCCGATTGGCCACCTGCACGCCAAGGGGCTGCAGCGCGCACACAGCTGGCCGAGTGGCCCAACCGGAGTACTGGTAAGAATTACCGGCTGCAGGATGTGTTTATGATTTGTGACTTTGTGGGATTGTTGCTGTTGTGCATCCAGCAGCAGACTTACAAAACCTGAGCATGCAGCAAGACACACACACACACACCATTTTGGATTTGTACTCATTTTGTCTGAGATCTGATCAGGTCAGGCTCATTTCAATTTCACTTGTCGGCCGAAAAAATAGGGGGAGAAGCTCGGTCATCCGGGAGGGGCTCAGAGTCCGACTCCTCTGCATCGAGAGGAGCCAGACACGGTGGATCAGGCGGCTGGTTAGGATTCTCCCCAGACGCCTCCCTGGCGAGGTGTCCGGGCACGTCCCACCGGGAGGACGACCCAGAACACGCTAGAGAGACTACGTCTCCAAGCTGACCTGGGAATACCTCGGGATCCCCCTGGAAGGGCTGGTGAGAGGGAAGTCAGGTCTTCCCTGTTTCAGCTGCTGCCCCCACAAAGAAAATGTGTGTGTATTTTTGTTTTGTTTTCTGTTTAAGCTCCAAAAATATATTTAACGATTGGCTGGCAACCAGTTCAGGGTGTACCCCGCCTCCTGCCCGATGACAGCTGGGATAGGCTCCAGCACGCCCGCGACCCTAGTGAGGAGAAGCGGCTCAGAAAATGGATGGATGGATGGATTAACTTTAACATATTTCATGTTTATTAAACTACATTCATGTTATCATTAATTCAGAACCAGCAGCTCACGCTTATCAAATTTGGTGATCTCTCCATGTTTTGTCATTTGTCTTAATCTTTTGTATTATCAGCGATTTGAATGATTTAAATGTTGACCACGGAGCTGCTAACTGCTTTAAAGAAACCCCCCTCTATCTGAGCTTCTCCCTTGTATTCCAGCTGTTTCTTGCTCGCCCCGCCCCGCCGGGACCGCCGGGAGTCATGACCAAGCGTCCACCAGTAATACCAGCACCACCACCAGGGAGCGGGGCGCGAGGTGCAGCCATGCCGAGAAGGAGCGACTCTCAGCCGGCCTGCCGCCGCCGCGTCTCCCGCAGGTCACGGAGGAGGACACCCCGAGGTTTTCCACAGGTCCTCGCCGACTCTTGTCACTGAAGCAGCGGGGAGGGAGATGATGTCGTGCGGGCGGACGGTGACGTGATGGTTCCGGTTCGTGTGAGGCGAGCTTGCGCGAAGAAACAGGTTGCAGAGATTTTGCGTGAAAAGGTAAGAAGTGTTTGCGCATCCGGTTGCGCTGCGGAATAACGAGGCCGATCAGTGATGATGTCACATCTGCGCACAACTTCATTCCAATGCGCACATTTCACCATCCAGCCATCTTTACGTTTGCATCTCTGTAATGTGCGCCTTATTTCATTTTTATTTCAAAGTAAAACTAGAATCTAGATTTTTTTTTTTTTTCAGTTTAGGAAATGTATGATTACAAATAATGTAGGTAAGTAGATTATGATAAAAGTGTTAACAGTACATACATTTAAAAAATTAACAAATTGAACAAAATACGATTCTAAAATAAGTTTTTCTCATGTAGTTGCCAAGGGAGTTTTTTTTTGGTTTTGTTATTATTTTTACTCAAGTGCAGAGAGTACCAGGCATATGGAAGCGCTAAAGCGTTAATTACGCTCTGATCTTTAATCTGGTACACTGAGTGTTTACATTCTCAAGACTCCTGTGTATTTTTTGCATTATTTAGCTGTTTTCCCACTATAATTAGTGAATTAAAATCCTTTTTGCTTATTTTTTTGTATTCATTTGTTTCATTCAATAATTGGTACATTGAATTAAACAATGGACAAATTGACCATTTTAAATGCACTTTTTACTTATTAAATAATTGCTAATTGATTGTCATTAAATTGAATATAAGCAATACAATAAGAATCTGCTCTGTGCGGAATGTCACGTGACCAAACCTGGAAAACGGGCTAGCTGACTTCCGGTGTATGCTACGCTAACCAGCCTGCCTACAGTTTGCTGACATGATTGTTTGAAACCGAACTTGCTCAAATGTTTTCTTTATGGCTGGTGTCATCAGACAAAAATGCAAGGTGGCATGTGTATCATTTATTTATACAAATATGATATATATGTAAACACTAACAAAGCCTAAACATTGAATATTGTAATCTTTGGTGGCTCTGTGGTTTAAAATAGTCGTTGTATACATTTGAAGTGACACAACCCCCTTCGCCATGCACCCGAACCGGGAAGAAATGCTCAGACCAGTTTTGCTGAATGCGGAAATAGGTTGTGCATATACCAGATTAATTACTTTATTTTAAAAATAGACAATTTTACATATACATTTATATACATGGGTTAATTCATTATTAAAACCAACTATTTTATATACATATTTTAACTTCATTTTTTTCTTCTTTTTTTTTTACTGTAAATAATCAGATTTAAAATATGAATAAAAATATATTTTGACATAGATTTTTAAAAAGTTATTTTATTAAATCATCATTGAAATCTGCATATTACAACTTAAGTAGAATGAATTATTAATTTACCATTAAAATAATATTGAGCCAAAGAAACCCCACGCAAACACGGTAACAACATGCAAAGTCCACACGGCAAAGCCTGAAATTCGAACCCGGAGCATCAGAGCTGCGAGGCAGATGTGCTGACCGCTCATCCGGAGAGCTGCCCTCATTTTCAGCTACTTTTCAAAATCCGCCACACTTTTACTGCAGCCACAATTTCACCATTTTCTTCTTCTTTGTCGTCTGTCTAAATCGGCCCCCTGATGGAAAAATATTGTCGGCGGGAACGCCGCGTGAATAATTGAGGCCCGCGGGGCTTTAAAATTGCAAAGCAGGCAGCCGTGATTTCCTGCTTGTCGTCTTCCTATCGTGATTTAAGAATGGAGAGAGCCTCTCGCTCGCTATAGACTAAGAATATATACGGTATAAATGTTACATTTTTCAATTTATCGTATTTTATTTAGAAGCAGAGAGATGTGAAGTGGAGAATTTGATTCAAAGCGAAGAAACGTCTTTAATACGACAGAACTGCTAAAGTCAAACGCAAGCACATAAAAACTAATTTTACCCAGAAAAAAAACATCTGAAATAAATGTATATGGCTAGTTTGTAGCTACCAAGTTTTAGAAATAGTTAGCTGGTTTGTTAGCTAAATGGCAAGGGTTTGTTTTGTTTTGTTTTAGCTTATTAACTGTAGTTAGTTGAACTAGATGGGAAGTTTGTTAGCTTACTAGCTTTAGTTAGTTAAAACTAAATGGCTTATTTGTTAATTCAATGTCTTTATTGGTTAAAACTAGATGCTAACTACTTTGTTAGCCACCTCGCCTTGGTTCGTACCAGAAGACCAATTTGCTAGCAACATAGGTTTCTCAGTTCAAACTCGATGGCTAGTTTGTTCGCTGCCCAGCTTTAAAATTAGATGTCTCGGGTGATAGTTACCCATCTTTAATATTATATGGCTAGTTTGTTAAATACTCAACATGATATAGTGCAAAATTAGATGGCTAGTTTGTTAGCTACCCAGCTTTAAAATCAGGTGGCTAATTTGTTGGTTACACAGCTTTAAAAGTCGATGGCAAGTTTGTTAACTCACTAACATTAGTTACAATCGAATAGCTAATTTTTACCCTAATACGTTAGCGAGTTAGTTTGTTGGCCACAATTAGATGACTAGTGTGTTAGCTAACTATCCTTATCCTTAGTATGTGAAAAGTAGACAGCAAGTTTGTTAGCTACCTAGCCTTACTATTAATTAAATCTATATGACATATTTTTTTGACTTTTGTGCCTTTGGGGCACCCTTAGCTGAACCCCTGCAAGTGCTTTTCTGCTGCTCAGCTGGTTGCCTGGCAACCAGCCGATAAAGACAAGCCGCTACGCCACCACTGTGTACCCGTGCAAAAACAAAAGCAGGCCTGCGTGCCTCACAGCATCCACATCAAATATCTATTCCGTTCTTATGTCCATATTGTTTTGTCGTATGCGTGCGTGCGTGTGCGTGCATGTTTGTTTCCTGCCGAGGAAGCAAATGAAAACAACGACGACACCTCCGTGGAGGGCCAGGCTAAAAATAGTCGGGTGGAAAAAGGAGCATGAAATCTCTTCACATCCACAATTCCGACACCGTGACATCATCTACATTCGGCACACTGGAGAATTTCATCACCGCAAGCAAAGTAAGCATCATCAATTAGACATCTAGTTTGGACTAACTCAAGCTAGTTAGTGAACCAACTCGCCATGTCGATTGGAGATAAAAAAAAATGTACACGTGCCTCAATGAAGTTCAGCTGTTCCAGGAGGCTTTTCGCGACATTTTCGTCGTCACATCTTACAGCACAAGCCGTGTTCCACAGAGAGCTTCCACAGCATCGGAGGAATCAGTCAAGAGAATTGTATAAAAGAATTTCCGAGGCATTAAATATACCATGGAACAAGGTGAAGACAATCATCATCAAGTGAAGAAAAGATGGCACCATCGTGAAATTACCAAGAAATGAACGTCCTTCTAAAATTGAAAAAAAATATTTTATTTATTTATTTATTTATTTTTTTTTTTTACATCGCCTCTCGAAGAGATTGAATTATTTTTTTAAATTGAGTTGCACAGGTTAAAGGTCACATTAATGGTGGGGGGAAAAAAACCTTTTGAAACAATTGATCTTGATGTCTTTTCTTTTCTACATTGCAGAAACCTGCCATTTGAACAGGGGTGTGTAGACTTTTTTTTTTTTTTTTATATCCGCTGTACACGCTGTTGTTTCTTGTGCTGTGATTTCGTTGCATGTTATTCAGAGCAGCTTTTTTTATTCGAGTCCGTTTAGTGTTGGCGGAATATGTCACAGTGGCTTTATAATTACTGCATCAACTTGTGAGCGCTTATCCTGCCACACGAGGAGAAGAAGAAGAAGAAGAAGAGGAGGAGGAGGAGGCTCGCTATCGCTTTTAACCACGTTAGCGTGGACTGGCCTCTTTATAATTTATTACACTGATGTAATGGAGGAGCTACATTCAGGTACTTTTTTTTTGTTTCTTACTCCTTACATCAGTGGTTTTCAAACTTTTTACACCAACTACCACCTTAAAACTTATTTAGCTCTCCAAATACCACCATAATGATCCACATTGAAATACAGCAACACAGTAGGCCTCACCCTTCATCGAACACAAAACGTTAAAATGTTTAATAGTGCGAAAAAATAACAGCCGACGTGAGGATGGACCAATAGTATCGCACCTGCAAAATCCGTCGTTATCTGCAATGTGTCAGCCGACACAATTCAACGGAGCGTCCTTCTAGTAGCTAACGCGCCAATGTCACTTCCGATCTGCAGCTGATAATGATTATGCCCATTCACACCTACGGGAAATTTAGAGTCTTCAATTTACGTACCACGCATGTTTTGGGGATGTGGGAGAAAACCAGAGTGCCCGGAGAAAACCCACCCAGGCAACATGCAAACTCCACACAGGCGGGGCCGGGATTTGAACCCCGGTCCTCAGAACTGTGAGGCAGATGCGCTAACCAGTCCATCCACCGTGCCGCCTGGTTATTCATTATTCTGTTTAATTCTTATTCCACAAATGCAATATTGAGAAGAGTACAGTGGACCCCAGAATACTCGCAAATTTATTATTATTTTTTTTTTCAATATCGTGTGCATATATATGTGTGTGTATTTATTTACTTATTTTTTTGCCTTTTGGGGGGGGGGGGGGGGGGGGGGAGAACCGATCCCAACGACACTTATTTGCAATTTATGCCCGCTTATTCATTAATTTATTTTTTTGATATTTTTTATTTTTTTTTAAATACAATCCCAATAGGCCTCAATAATAGGCTTATTTTCGCTATTCACGGACCGGGCCGGTCCCTATCGTCTTGACTAGGGCTGGCACATAAAAGGTATTCTTGCTTTAAAAATGCTTGGGTTTAATTCCTCTTTAAACACATTTGTACAAACAAACAGTTCTGAAAGATTAAATGCAAATACATTGTACTTAAAGTTAAATACAACCGAACTGTACTTTGAGAATGTTCTGGATTTTGAAAAAAATTAATTTGTATGCTATTTTTTTTTCATGTACCACTCCCTCTAGTGACACACAAAATAAAGATGTCTTTAATTCTTTGTCCTTGGTGTATTTTGATAGACGCGTGGCGCACAAAAATGGGTAATATGTCACCCTTTAAAGTTACATTTTTAGCCATCTGCTCCCTTCCGAACATATATTTTTATGTTGTAAATACTTGTCGTTGTTCTTGTGTGGTGCACAGGGTTTGATGGAGATTTGGTCGAATGTCAGCGGGAACGATCGTAATAGCAGGAGGAATTCTTGCCGGAGTCATACTGCTGTGCATTGTTGCAGTCCTCTGTTACTGTCGACTACAGGTAGAACCTCAGCTGAAGATATATATATATATATATATATATATATATATATATATATACACGTATATATATATATATATATATATATACATATATATATATATATATATATATATATACACATATACATATATACATATATATATATATATATATATATATACACATATATATATATATATATATATATATATATATACAGGTATATATATATATGTATAATGTAATTTACCCTGAAAAAAAGCCCTAAAATGAAGAGGAAAATGCTACAAAAATTAAATGTGTAATTTTTGTGAAAAATGCCCAAAATGAACTTGCAGTAAATATATCAATAAAAACTAAGTTCATTCGTTAGTAATTTGGTGAACCTCCTGTGTGCTCCTGGCAGTACTACTGCTGTAAGAAGAATGACTCCGAGGCGGCGCCGTCCGCCCCACTCTCGGACACGCTTCCCGACCCGCTCTCCCACTTCCCGTGCGACACGTGCGATGCGCTGGCCAACGACGGCGCCGCCATCGCGCCCGTTTCTTTGGACCAGCTGGACGCCGTCGCCGCCCCGTGCCGCGCCTGCTCACCGTACGTCCGCCGCGCCGCGCCCCGAATGCTCAACGGGGGCGAGCGTCTGGGCTTCCACACGTACTACGAGAAGCCGCTACCTTTGGGATACGTGTCCCCGGCACCGCCGCCCAGGCCCTACAGCACTCAGGTGTGACCTTTGAACTTCTCAAACCCAGCCCACATGAACATACTGCATACGGACGTGGGTTTGGATTCTTTGGGGACACATCCTGGACTGAAACACTGTCAAGATCCCCCTGATCCCCCTAGCACCAAACTGTTTTTAGGACTCCACTCAAACTGATTCTTATTCTAACATCTAAATTGCCTTTTTCAAGGCTGTAACATATTCAAAGCTAGTATCATCATTTAGCGCTAGAAAGTGAAAAACAAACAAAACAAAACAAATTTTTAGCACACTTCTCAAATTGCTTTATTTCTTATTTTTTTTTCATTCTATATTCCGACATTTAAATTGCATTTTGAAGGCTTTAAAATATTCAAATCTATTAACAACGTATAGTGCTCCCAAGAACGTGACCCCCCCCCCCACCCCCATACATTTTTAAGCACCCTATTCAAATTGCTTTATTTCTTACTTCTTTTTCATTCTCATTCCAACATCTAAATTGCCTTTTTGAAGGCTTTACCATATTCAAAACAATTAACATAATTTAGCGCTCCCAAGAAAGTGAAGAAAAAAAACACATTTTGCTTTACTTCATACCATTTAATTCTTGTTATGGAAACTAAATTCACTTTTAGAGGGCTTCAACATAGTCAAAACTATTCATTATTATTATTATTATTAGTAGTAGTAGTAGTAGTACAACAATACATCACATTTAAATGCTGTGTTCCATAGTTTAATTATGAAAAAAATTACTGCTAGTTTATTACCTTTTTATAATAGGATTATTTTGGGGCTAAAAAACCTTTGGCATATTTCAATTTTCTATTGAAGCTTTTGAAGGGTTATTGTATTATTACAACTATTATAAAAAATAAACTAAAGCAATTTTTAAACCATTGTTTAAATGGGGAGGGGTCGTAGTACAAATGAATAACATAAAATAAAGTACAATAAATGTGCCACAGAAACTGCCCCGAAGCCTACAACGTATTGTTTATTATTACTTTTCACATGATTATTACTATTGGACTAATTTGTATTTAAATACCGTGTTTCATAGTTAAAAAAGTTCACAACTAACGCGTGCACACACACGCACACACACGCACACGCGAAACTTAACATGAGGGCTGACTTTTTTCTGAGACTAAAAGAAGGAGAAAACAACAAAAGGGACTTTTTCTCCCCTTAAAAAAACAAAAAGAAGAAGAGGAGGAAGAAGCACACGTGCACGTTTGTGTTTTGGACTACTTCCTGTTTACAGACACAATGATGTCATACTGTTTTTGATGATATTGTACTGTATACTGTATACACATTAGACAGTATAGAGAGTGTAGTGTTACGCCACGAGTACCGTATATGCCTGGATCTACAGCTATACATCTATATTTTGGACGTGTGACTGTTGTCGTGTCAAATTTCGTGCGTTTTAGTGAGAGACGGTCGGCCTGGGACTTTAAATGATGGCGGACGCATTATTAGGTACACCTGCACCCTTGAATGACGTCCAATACAAGAGTAACAGCAACAGTCCTGCCTTTGCAAACGTCATTATATGCCGATTTAAAAAAATTCTTACTGTTTATTGTTCTGCTCGTATTGTTAAATTAGTTGTCATTAGATGACGTGGGTGTACCTGATATTGTGGCTGGTGAGTTTAAATGGGTCATTTTCATAGAATTTGATCAATATCGGCACTGAATTTCCTTTTGAAAATCAATCAATTAAACTGATAAGAGTACAGTGCAACCTCGATTTAATGGACTGATAGGGGGGAGGGCTTGTCCATTAAATCAGATTGTCCGTTAAATTGAAGCAATTTTTTTATGGCCCTAAAACACAAGTACAGTACAAAATTATGGTTTTGTACTTATTTTTGGCCTAAAAATACCCACTGCAGTACAAAATTATTGTAAATAAATATAAAAAAGCTTGAAACTATTTGAAAAGTTTTAATGTTTATCCAAACTTACTTCACTGGTGCATGAAAGGGGTGCGTTTGTGTTCCAACTGGACACTATTTTCTGTCTGTTAAATCCGAAGTCTGTTTAATCGGGGTTCCACTGTATTTGAATTATTGGCAGTAGTTATCCATCAACAGGTCATAATTGTCTCTCAGAAGAAAAAAAAATATATTCTCGGCATTAATTAGTTACAGTATTTTTTGATCAAGTCAAACCGCTCAATTTTATTTCTGAATTTGAAATAAAAATGCAACCTTTCAACAGGAAAAAAAGAGAACGCGAATGTGCTCTACCAAAACATTCCGTAAAAATGAAAACATTTCAAAAGGGCGTGTTCCCAATTAATGTTTTGGTATTTTCTTTCGCTTTACCTGCTCGACCCGTTTGCCGGGCCGGGACGTGATTATCATAATAAAGTCCCTTCGACGGCCTGAGGCCGATTACTGTCGTCCTCATCATCTTCATGCTGATGTTATTGTGCGAAGGTTTTCCTGGCCGAGGCGTCCTGCAGGTTCTGTCGGATTCTGTGCCAGAAGGAAATGAGCGAAGAGAAGACGAAGAACAAGAGGACAAAGGGGTGGTGGGTGTGTCCTTGTTTCCTGTCACATTCCCACGTGTCATTTATAAACCCGGTGGAACCTGTTAGCACCTGGCCACTTCATCCGAATCCCGGGCAGCACTCCTCGCAGTACTTGCTTCACTTTCTGGATTTGGATTTTGCCCTGGGGGTTTCATCCTAGTTCCTTCAATTTATTGATTTTTGTTTGTTTGTTTGTTTGTTTTGGGGGGGGGGGGGGGGGGGGGGGGTGTTGTTTGAGGTCAAAATGATGCAGGAGGTGTCGGTCACCTTGTCCTGCGACGCTCAGATGGTGGAGCAAATGAGCGAGGAGGAGATCCTGGCCTGCCTAGTGGCTGAAACGGGACCCCACTTCCCGGTAAGACACAGCAATTCCCTGTCCTGCATGCATCATAGAGTCATATGGAATTTGGTGTATCATATAGAATTTAAAGCCGGGTTGTCCAAAGTCCGCACCAAGGACCATTTGCGGCTCGATTATTTATTTCTTTATTTTTACTGGTCCGACGCCGCATATTGTCATAATTCAATTAAACAGGCTGGATAAGAAGGTTAGGAAAAGAAAAAAAAACCCACATACTTTTGTCGGGAAGAACAACAATCTCAGAAAAGTTCGGTTGTATTTAACTTCAAAGGTCAAAACATTTGCATTTAGCCTTTGAGAAGTGTTTGTTATTCAACGTTCACACTCAAATCATCTTTTCCCGTTCGCCGACCTTCCCCAAAGACCAACAAAAATTATTCTAATGTGTATTTTAATGAGGAAAAATAGCACTCCATAATATTAGACTTTATAAAATCATGCACATAATTGAATACAATTAAAAAGAATGAAACAGTTTTTGTCACACTGCATCAGTTGCGGTTTCTTGCGTACCCACCTCGGCCACCTGGGGGCAGTATAGAAAAGACAGATTTACTGTTCATTGAGACAACACAACTCCTCTGAGCTCATCAGTACGGCACTAATATTAGTCATTCTATGCAGAGGATAAAGAACATGTGACGATGAGTACTGTCATATTGTCCGCCTACATTTTGTTGCTGTTTTTTTTCCCTTTTTGGAGTGTGAGACCGAGGGGAGAGGGTGCATTGTTTTTTTGTTTGTTTTTGGGGGGGGGGGAGGGACAGGGGGCGCATCAGCTCTGTCTGGATGTCAAAGGGGAGGCGTGCCCTCAAAATTGTCGACTGTTGCTCCCTCAGGAGGTCCCGACGAAGAAAGCCAAACTGAGAGAAAGCCGCCTTCAACTGATGGACGACCAGGAGGAGGAAGACCCCCTCAACAAATGCCAGGTGGGTAAGCCACAAAATATCTCCGCTTGTATGTCCCCACGTCGGTGTTTCCGTGCCGACTCTAACTGCCCACCCCCCCCGCGCAGATTGAGAACCGCCGTCTTCAGCAGGCCAGCCTCCGTCTGGAGCAGGAGAACGACAACCTGGCCCACAGGCTCATCACCAGCAAAGTGGCCCTCAGGAACGCCCTGGATAAAGTAGGATCTCGTTTTAGGTTCTTTTGTTGCCGACCGTTTTGGCTAGCTTATAAGTTTGTAGAATGACAATGTTCTTTTTTTTTTTTTTTTTTTTTTAATAGAATTGTTGAACCTAAGTGTCTTTCACTCTTACGTGTCTTTTATACTCCGGCGTCGCATTTTGAATTATTGTTGCATTTCTTATAGGCGTTTGTTAGTGGATGTACATTTTTTGACAAATAGTAGTAAAAGGGTGATAAAACGTGCCCGACGTCGTGGTGGTGTTGCCAGGCGGAGGACAGCGTGGAGGTGCTCACCGGCGACCTTTTGCTGACCCGACGTCAACTGCAGGCCATCGAGGAGGAGAAGCGAGGGAAGGAGGAGGAGGCGGCCACGGTGGGTGCACGCCTTATATCGGGGATGGCCCAACTTTAGCCACAGAGGGCCACATAGTGATGTGCTTCCTATTTATTTTTTAAATGTAAAAATGCCTCATATCATGTAACTTGTGTAATGTAATAATAGTGTACTGTCTTTCACCATCATAGGATTTGATGCCGGCCGTGTACAATAGAATATGCAGCGGGTCAATCAAAAAAAAAATGTACATTAGGCCACTTTGGGGACTTTGCATACCCTGCCATATATGGGCATGCTATCGACAACAGCTATGGCTAACAACATTTTCTATTAAAAGTTGAAGGATGTGTTACGGCGGGAGCTGGAGAGGGCCGAGCAGGAGCTCAAGCGGTCGTCAGGCATCATCGCGGACTACAAACAGGTGCGGTGCAGGAGGCGCGTGTTGATGATGTCATTGGTCACGTGACGTTGAGGTTCTCCCCGTCCGTTCAGATCTGCTCTCAGCTGACGACTCGTCTGGAGAGGCAGCAGGACGCGCACGTGGAGGAGGTCCGCTCGCTCAAGGTAAAACTAGCTTGAAGGAAAAAAATCGTAAGAAAAAAAATATCATATTTTCAGTGAGAAGTCAGAATGTTACAACAATGTCCGAATCTTACAAGAAATAACTTCTTATGATGCGAGGAATAAAATATGTCATATTATGAGAGAAAAATATCAACAAATATAACAAAAAGGCCGGACTGTTTTGACAATAAAGTTGTAATGTTAAAGGGAGCCGTTGTCATGGTGCAACAATAGAGTCGTAAATATTTGATAATAGTGTCACACAGTTATGAAAAAAAAGGCTCAATGTGACAAAAATAAAGTTGTAATATAAGGAGAAAAGAGAAGGAATGTTATGAAAATGAAGTCGCTATTTTTCAAGAAAAAAAATGTTTTATCAAGATAATAAAGTCATAGTTTTACGAGAAAAAAATCCATACTATTACGACAGCAACACTTGCAGTCACATTTTGACTATATTCTCGAAAATTCTGACTTCTTTGTTTTACTTCTCCGACTTTTGACGTTTTGTCCGTTCCAGAGCGTCGTGAGGGCCTGCCCGCGTTGTTGTCATCACGTAGCGCAATCCGAAGACGACGGAGAATCATCAGCTCACACGTCTCACGCGTCGCCTTCGCTTTCGCCGCCACATAATGGCAGCGTAGGGGTGGTGCCGGAATGGGAACAGCAGCGCTTGGGCCCCACCGAGGCGCAACTGAGGCGGGAGAACCAGGAGAAGGCTTCCGTCAAGACTCAGATCAGGCAACTGGAGAAAGAGCTGGCCCAGACTAAACTACAGGTGGTGGAGGCCAACTGCAAAATCCAGGTGCGCTATGACGCTGTATTGTCTGTAAAAAAAAAAACAAATCTGCAAATTAATAATAAATCTAATTGTAATACTATGACAAAAAAGCAATTATGCGTTGACAATATAGTCCTTTTTTTTTTTTAATTTCAAGAAAAAGGAATGTTGCGACAAACAATCTCGTGAGACAAATTCGGGATTGTACGACTAACTTGAAATTTTACAAGAAAATTTTTTTAATGTTCCAACAAATTTGGAATGTTACAGCAAACTTGAAACGTTCTGAGAAAAATTCACAATATTCCAAGAAAAATTCTGAATGGTACGAAAAACTCAAAATGTTGCGAGAAAAATCTGAAGTTATAACAAAATGTAAATATTACGTGACAAATCCAGAATGTTAAGACAAACTTGACATTTTAGTCCGCTTTATAGGTTAAATAAGTTAAATGCGGCAGCAATGAGTCGCACAAGGTCAACTGGTGTTGTGTTCTTAGCAGAGAAAGAAACCTTACGACTCATACACTTGGTAAGTCACCAAAGTTTTTATGACATGTCCGGAAAGTGAAACACAAGCCACAATCAGAGTTTTAAGAAATAAGTTCACAAATACTAACCTTAGCCTGACAAATAGCTTTTGCACACCCGCATAACAATATCGACAGGACCAAATGAAAGTAAAGAGCAACGTTTAGCTATATTTTCTATAACCACAGGACTGTAGTTTAAAACCTTACCGCAATGAATTCTGGGTACCCATAATGCATTTTGCTGACTACATTGCAGGACTGTGAGTGTGAGGAATAGCGTAAATCACTCAAGTGGACAAATAATTTAAAAAAAGTTGTCATGTTACAAGAAATAAATGTCAATGTTGGGACACATTATAATGTAAGGAGGAAAATGTCATATTGTTACAACAAACTTGAGGAAAATTTGGAAATTTACTACAATAATGTCATTTTAAGACAGCAAAACCTGAATCATATGAGAATGAAGTCAAAAAAAATGTGGACAACAAAAACAAAGTCGTACAAGGAGCTTGTTTTTATGTGAGTCACAATGGAATATATGTTACGTTCCGGCGGTCTACCGTCATTCACATCATGTTGCGTTGTCGCAGGAGCTGGAGCACGAGAGGGGCATCCTGGCCAACGACCTCCAGGACGCCAAGAACAACTGGATCAGCAAGGCCTTCACCTCACTGCGCACGTCCACCGACGGAGGCCCGACTTGGGGCCGCGGCCCGCACGGAGCCTCCCTGTCGGGATGGAAGCTGTCGTGGCCCCACAAAGACAACCGAGAAAATGTGTGACTCAGGCTCGCCGGCAACTGCGGCGCAATTATGTCTCACTCTGGACACTAAAGGGCGCTCTGGAGAAGGTGAAGCTTCTGCGATGAAGGCTGACCCTCGGAACTTGAACGGGAGCTTTTTCCTTCGTTGGATTTTGAATTTTATTTTCATGTTTTTGTGTCATGTGTCAAAAAGAAGTTATACACTTAAATGCTAATTGTAAAATTAAATAGTTTTTGTTGTTTCCGGTCAAATGAATGAACTTTTTTTTTCACATAAAAAGCTAGGCTTGTTTTGAACAATCGTTTGCGTTCATTGGTTTTTAGCACAAAAAAAACTAACAAAAAAATCTTAACGGATAAGTAATTTTTGAAAAAAAAAACAGGAAATTTTGGGAAACAAAATCAGGAAACAAATAATTTTGGGGGAGATTTTTGAGAAAAAAAACAATTGTGAAAAGCAAGGACAATTTTTTGTTTTTCTAAAGAAAGAACAATAAATGTTAGTATCGTCTCTGCGATTTTTTGTCACTGATAACCTTGCGACAAAAAAAGATTGTATTTTGGGCAAAACAAAGAAAACCATTTTTTGTTGTTTTTACAACAAAAAGTTTTTACAAAATCCACTTATTGTAAAAAAAAAACAAAAAGTTGTAAAAACTAAGAACTTTTTTTTTTCAAAAATCTTAAAAAAGAGACAATTGAGATTAAACAAATCCAACACATTTTGTTGATTTTTAAACAACAAAAATCTGCAAGTTTTGGAAAATTATTTTTGTATATTTTCTAAACAGAAGAGAAATCTTATTGGAAAACGATGATACATAATTTTGTGGTGAATTGGGAAAACTCGGAAATCCGACCAATGCGTCCTGATCCGAAAGTGCGCTGTGCTTGAGCGTGTGGTTAATGTATATAGTGACTTTTTCTATGAGATGAACATATTGTATGTGATTATAGTAATTATTTTTTTTAATCACATGTGACTCTTCAAACTTTCCCGAAGACGTCAGAAAAGTGGCGGTTGTTTCTCGACCAGGGTTTTCCTGTGAGACGTCTTTGGTTCCTCTTTCGCTTTCACCGCCGCTTGATAAAACCCTCGAACGGCGGCTTGGACGCATCTTTTTATCCGAGTCGGCGAGTATTTCCACCATGATGACGAATGCGCGTTACTGGATTCTCCTCGCGTTGTTCGTGGCGAGTGAAACCGCGGACCTGATGCCGGATGCCGCGACATCAGCCGGTGAGTAGCACGTCTACTTCCTTTCTTCCGGCGCTTTAATTCAGCACAAATGTCATTTAAACGCAATATTGGGCTTTGAAATCGACTAAACCCAAGTGACTGTATATAGTGGAAATAGATGTACTATTTTTCTGTGTATCTTATGACAATGAAATGGAAAAGTATAATAAAATGCTGCCCAAAAAATATTCAAATCACTTCAGTGATGAGATTTTTGTGGGGGGTAGGGGGGAGAACGAAAGAAAAGTAATTTATCTTGATTTATTAACAAAAACAAACACAAAAAGTGTCTCAAACAGAAATAATTTTTTTTCCCCAAAAAAGTTATTGTTGAAAAAATGAATGTTGTTTTTCAAACCAAAATAAAAAATATTGATTTGCTTTAACAGAAAAGGATAAGAACAATATTTGTTTTTGTTTGAGCAAAAAAAACAAAAACAAAAAACAAAGAATTCTCATAATGTATTCTTTTTTCTAACAGAAAAAAATAAGTCTTTGTTGTTTTCCGAACAAAAACATTTATCGGAAAGAGAGAGCATATTGTTGTTTTAAGTGCAAAAAAAGATTTTGGCAAAACCAAAAAACTCAATTTTTGTTGGTTTAAACTCGAAATTATTTAATTATTAATTATTTTCAGGGAAAAAAAGGAAATGACGTATTTTTGATGAACAAAGCACAGCAAAAAATTAATAAATAAAATTTAAAACATTAACCGGAAAACAGAATTGTTTGTGTTCGTTTTTTTCAACAAACGCCAATTCAAAATATGATTGGAATAATAAGTTAGATTTTTGTATTGTTCTTTAATTTAAAAAAAATTACAAAAATAAGTTACAGTAAAACAATTGTTATGGTGCACAGTATTTTGTATTTTGTTTTAGTTGGAAAATCATTTTCTAACCTGAAAAATAGCTTTCGATTAATTCGATCCTCCGACCGTTGGACCTCCGAATTGTGAGTCACATGTGCCGACCACTTGCCAGAAAAATCAATATAGTAATATAAAAGATCAATTCTTTGCCTCCAAACATATGAAATTGAATTTCTTCCGTTAGAGCCTCCGGTCAATCCCAACGTGCATTGCTGGTGTGCAAATTATCCCAACGTCACCTTCTGCTCCTGGCTCGAACCCCAACACTCCCAGCCTCTGCGCTACATCGCTTCCTACAGGTACAATTATGTCATAACAATAACAACTCCAAATAAAAAAAAAAAAAAAAAAAAACGCTGACGGTTGAAGTTTGCATGTACAGAAAGTATTCCTGTGTAAAAGTGTGTTGTTGTTATTTTTTGTGTGTGTGCATATCAGTGAGAGACGCCAGATGTCAATCAGCAAGAGGTGTCATCTCACCTCCTCCTCCTCATCATCATCATCATCATCATCAGTGCGGGTACCAACTTTCATCAATCAATCAAATAATCTATCAATCAATTCCCCAAAAACTGTCAACCGCGTGTGCGTCATAACAAGATAGGGGAAAATGGTGCATAATAATAATAATAATATTATTATTATAAAAAATATACGTATTTAAATATAAACTTCAGACTTTGAAGAATGTAAAATTGTATGCGTACATGTACGCATACTTCATCATATTTACAGTGCTACAGTAATCTACAAACTTAAATCAGGAAATTTGAATAATTTTAAGGTTTAGTATGCAAGTACAATTCTAAAATATATTTTTTAAAAGACTGAAAAAAAGAAGAGCATTAAATACTTGCAAAAAAAGTTTACATTTGATCATGTTTAAAATCCTTTAATGACACATTCAGCATAGAAAATGTGCTATAAATGTAGCAGGTTTTTTTTCCCCAAATAATTATTTAATAGCTGTATTTTGAAAGAAATGAAAAAAAGAAACAAGAGATCTCAAATAAACCGCACATTGTAAGAATGTATTTTTTTAATATTTTTTTATTTTTTATTTTTGTACAGCTTTGGCACTGCCACCTGCCCGACTTGAAGCTGCTGACCGATTACATCCTCAACGTGACCACCTTGTCGTCTACGGGAAGCAGCAGCTCTCACCTCAGCAGCTTCATGCTGGAGGACATCGGTACGTGCTAACGTTATAAAATTACATTGGGGATTTTTAAGAGTGGTGGGCCGTGGTTTTGGTCCCTGGGCCTTCTTTGGGGACTTCATCCAGGGCAGTTCATAATCTATATTGTTGAATAACTTGACAAAAACACAAACAAATATAAATGAAATACATCCTAATCAGCAGAGATGCTGATTACTAAACGTATGAATGTGTTCAGAACGCTGCAGATGTGTTTTGTTAGTCCAAGTTGGCGGCAACAAGTTTTTCTCCGACCGACCAATCGGGGGACAGACAAATGCTGATGTCATTGAGGCCAAGCGCTCTGAGCCTGCGGGGAATTTGAAATCTGATTGGTCAAAGCAACTATGGATGATATAGTTGAAGTTGCATGCGCGAGGATTCCTGATTTCGCAGGCCGTGGGCAGATTAGATTGACATGAAGCTGAATTAGATTGACATGAAGCTGAAATCTGATTGAGCAAAAAAAAATAAATAAATAAAAAAATTAACATCCGTGAAGTGAAGCCAAGAGAAACGCTACGAAATGAAGGGAATAGACTGCTGAGAAAACATCGGTACAATTTCTTGGAACACATGCAGCTGTCGCCAGTGGCGGTGCTAGCTTGAATGGGACCCAGTGTGGGACCCCTTGATGCAGAATGCAAATTAGGAAATAATACACGATGTGTCTAAATTCTGATCTATTCATGTATGTCTACATGTAGTATGTGTTATACTGCACCCTGCTGGCCAAGCGGTGCACACCAGACACAAAATGTCCATTAAATTAATGCATGAAATCAGGATGCACAAACAAAATTACTGTATGGTTTTTTTTTCGTAGCCCTCAATAAAAACACATTATAAACTAAATTATACCAAATCAATAAAACAAATGGTGATATTTCTTTAGCGATATTTCATAACTGTTCATTCTGTGTCCTTTTTTTTTTTCTTTTTCTTTTTGCAGTGAAACCCGACCCCCCGGTGGACGTCAAGGTGTCCCCCCGCCGCGCCAGAAACGTGTTGATGGAGTGGTCGCCCCCGCCGACGTGGACTCACCTGGACGTGGCGCCCCTCAAGTACCAGATCCTGTACAACTGGGACCACAAGGGTCAAGCCAAGTCTGTCACTGTACGTTCAAAATCCACATTATTATTATTATTATTATTATTATTATTATTTTATAGTACTGATCATTATCATAATTGTGTCAATCATTGTAACATCTTTGTAGTTGATGCCTGCTTTTTTGGGTTGCTTATGAGAGACGAGAACCACAAGATTTCTCCCAGCCAATCAGAAGAACTGCTGCGGCTGTTGCATTACACTGATTCACATTGATGAATAAAATCATTATAATTACATTATAAGTAATATGAAATAAAAAGAAGAATACAATATTTCGAAAAAAAAATTGAAATAAGATAATTATGCTTGCTAACATATTTTAGGTAAACAATTATAAGATTTTTTTAAAATGTATTTCTTTATGCTATGATGTATTATTCTATTCTTATTACATTTGTGTTCTGTACTTTCACTGAATAGCCTATAACAGAAAATATGAAAAAAATATAAACTAAACTAAAATAATAATTTTAATAATAATACATTAATTGATAATAAATAAATACATAAATGAATAAATAATACGTAATTGTACAAAAAGAAAAATAGCAAGTAAAATAGAGTAAACGTTTTGACAGTTGTTGAAATACAAATGTTGCAGAAATATGTAATAGAATATATAATAAAAAAATATATATATACAATTATAAAATAAAAATATAATAATAACATAGAAAACGAACAAATTTAAGAGCAACAATTTTTTTAAATCCCCAGCAACAGCATTTTTAAATTCTCATCATTAATGAAATTATTATTGTTTTTAAAAACATAATTAGCAATGATAGCATCCTGAGAGCTGTGTCTCATATTTTCTTTCTAATATTTTCCACGAGAGGGTTAAATTATAAGAAACATCTTCCAGGGTGAGACATGGCAACCACCGCAAGCACAAAAATAAAGTGTCACGTTTCCTGGCTGATTGCGGTCTTGTTGTTCCTGCAGCTGGGACCGTTGGAGAGCACCAGCGTGGAGCTGAAGGGTCTGAGGCCAGGAAGGAACTACGCCTTTCAGGTGTGCGCGAAGGACCTGCTGGGTCTGGGCCAGTGTAGTCTCTGGAGCTCGCCCGTCACCATCACTTTACCCACAAACAAAATGTCATGAGTCAACGTGTCGTGGTCAAGATTCTGTTGATTAATTTTGCTATTTATTGCAAAACAGGTGGTGCCCTGAGATACATTGAGTACCCTGAGTTTCATTTATTTATTTATCATGTTAGTAATTTAAAACACTCATATCTCAAATCATCTTTTCCCCTTGGAAGTGAAGGGGAATGCCATTCATCTGTTCCAGCCCCCCCCCCCCCCCCCACAAAAAAAAAATAAAAAATAAAACAACCAAATATGTTTTCATATGTATTTCAATGAGGAAAAATAGCACTTCGCAATATTGTACTTTTTAAAAACATATGGTAATGACATAATTAAATTACATTAAGAAGAATGAGCGTTTTTGTCACACTGCATCAATTGAATGAGCATTGTACTGCTCGTTCAGGTGTGCCCACCTTCGCCACCTGGGGGCAGTATAAGACACAGACACACATCTGTCTCCATGATATCGTTCAACGAAATAGAAAAAAACGTGTCGGGACTTTTGGATAAAGCCTGTGTTATACAACAGCAAGAAAAACTCTTTGGAATGAACTGGATTTCTGCATAAATTGGTCATAAAACGTGTTCTGATTTTTATCTAAATCACAACAATAAACAGCTTTTTTTTTTCAAAAATAATAATAATTACGTTTTTATTTGATATTCAATGTAAACGTTCGCCATGCATCGTGGAAAAAGAATGAGAACCCCGAGACAAATGATTTCTCCCACGGCTAATCTGAATCAGGAGCCAGACGACCTATCGAGTCCGATCGCAGAGGTGTTGGTTACACACACACACATATAGTCACACCAGTTTTGACTTAACTTGTTGAGTCGTTAAAACAACCAAGCTCGAGGTAGCCCAATACTTTTGCCATATAGTGTTGTTCTTTCTAAGACAATTGGCCGCTCAGTGGCCGAAGTCCAGCACAAGCGGCGTGACAAACTCCGAGTGGCGGACCCCCATCGTGAAGGACGGTGCCCTGCGGAGGTGCGCCCCCGAACGCTCCGGGCGATAGGCACCGGGGCCCGGGGTGGCTGAGGGGTAGGTGGGCCTTTCGGTCCGGCTCCGCATGGAGAAGGAGGGCTGGCGTCGGAGGTAGACGTCCGGGTGGGTGCTGTTGTACCCGCCGGGCCCGGGGCTCTGGGCCAAGTCCACGGACGGGCGGCGGGCCGACATGCTGTAGCTGACGGCGGACGCCTTGTCGGGGACCTGATTGCCCAGCAGCTTGGGGAGCGTGTAGCTGTTAACATTAAGGCAAATATTTTTCACAAATTAACGTTTTCCATCTGTCTAGTGCTTCAAATTTGGTGACAAAATCTGTCAAGCAGGCGGCACGGTGTCCGACTGGTTAGCAAATCCCGGCCCCGCCTGTGTGGACTTTGCATGTTGTCCCCGTGCCCGCGTGGCTTTTCTCCACTTTCCTCCCACATCCCAAAAACATGCGTGGTAGGTTGATTGAAGATTCTAAATTGCCCCTTTGTTTCTATGTGCCCTGCGATTGGCTGGCGACCGGTTCAGGGTGTACCCCGCCTTTCGCCCGAAGATCGCTGGGAAAGGCTCCAGCACGCCCGCGACCTTTGTGAGGACAAGCAGAACGAAAGATGAATGAAGGAATCTCTCGAGCAAGTTTGTCTTGAAAGGGCCAAAAAGATCGTACGATGGCTGCTTCAAACCAAAATGGCTGACTTCCCGTACATTTTGGGGCACGGCTTCTTGAGAATTTTTTCATGACAACCATGCCTGCCAAAATGTATGTTTCTGAGTCAAACTGAATTTTCCCCAAAACTCCCTACAAAAAGGCAATTTGTGTTCCCTAAAACTAAAAACAACTAAAAGATTGCCCTCGCCTGTTGGGGGCTGGTACTGCATCCACAGAGCGATAGCGTGTGCGGGCGCCCATGGTGTAGGCTGGCGGGCGACGCTGAGCGTTGAGAGGCGGAGCTTTCTCTGGGCTGTAGGTCCCCGGTCCTGGTGTCTGGAACTTGTCACCTATGACAAAAAAATTTAAAAATTACCTTCTTGATGTACTTGCTGAATTTTTCATAGCTGTTGACCTTTGCTACCAATGCGCTTCCCTCGGCCCAACATGGTGTAAGAGGGCATCGCCGCTCGGCCAAATCGTGTCACGTTAGCGCCGACGTGGTATCTCGGTCCTGGGCTGGAGTCTACAGAGATCACTGCGAATAAAAATGATCATCGGAAATGCACATTTGACGTATTTTGGACGTTAAGAGTCACATTAAACCTCTTGAAAATGTATCAAATGATCATAGATTCAGTGACATGTGATTCTTTTGGGAAATGCATCTCATGTTCAGAATGCTAAGGTAACCGGACACTTTTCGGAAACTGTATTAAACGATCAAAAGTTTTCGGAAATGTACGTGATGTTACATTTTATCGGAACTCACTGGTGCTGCTCATTCGGGTGCGGAAGGAGTAAGCGGGGCCGCTGGGCTTGGTGACATCGTGGTCGACGTAGCCCACCGTCGGCGGCAGAGCGTAGCGTCCCGGGCCCGGTCCTGATCAAGATGATGACTGTTTAACGTACGATTCCCGACTCACCAAAAAAAAGTTGTCGGGATATTGAGCCGATCGGGTTTTTCCCCGCGTTCCGAATAGTTGAGTTTCTCCACACCAACTCAAGCTAGTGAGTTGTCGCATGAACAGATGAAGCCGGCTCGGATGAGAGTGGAAAAGTCTTCTAAGACAACCAGAACAGTCCAGTTGCGATCGATTCAATGAAATGAGCTGGATGTGTGAGAATATTGCCACACTTGGTCTTGGGCCTCATGATGTCAAAATGACAAAAACCAAGAGGACTGTTTGAGTACCAATTCGAATTGAACCAGGAAATGGATTGGTCCATTTCGGCGAGTAGTGTACAGCGCTACCTTGAGATACGAGTTGAATTCATTCCGTGACCACACGCTCAGCTCTCCGCACTCATATCTCGAATAAACTTTTCCGGTTTAAAAGCAATGGAAATGACATCAATCCGTTCCAGCCTCCCCCCCCCCCCCCCCCCCCCCCCAAAAAAAAAAGACACCAAACATCGCTGTAATGTGTATTTTAATGAAGAAAAATATTTTAAAGATATATACAGTAATGACATAGAATTAATTAAATAGAATTTAAAAGAATTAAAGAGTTTTTGTCACACGACATCAACTCAATGGCCATTGTGCCATCCTTGGCCTCCTGGGGGCAGTGTAAGATAAAAAGACGCATATGCTGTCATGGTCTGTGTTTTTGTTGACTTGGTTTTAATTGGCTTAAGTGTGTTTCATATTTTTGTCAAGTTTTCCTGTGTCTTGTCTGCTCGTTTGGGTTTTCGTCTCCGCCCGTTCTCGTCAGCCCTCTGCCTTGTGTCAACCAATCAGCTCCCTGCAGGCACTCGTGCCTGTCCAGGTGTGCCTTGTTGTCTTGTCACTTTGCTTGTATTTAGTTCCCTGCTTCCTTTCAGTCTTTGTCGGACCATTGTAGCTGCAAGTCGCGTCTAGTGTTGTCATGTTTGCTATGGTGTTGAGTGTTTTGTTTCCTAGTGTTTCTTTGTTACTTTGTATCTTGATTTTTTTTTTGTATGTTGTATGTTGTCTTTGTACACTATTCATTGAGACGTCTCAAATCCTCCCAGCTCATCAGTACAGCACCAATATTGGTCGTTCTACGCAGAGGATAAAGACTATATGACTGTGAGTATTGTTATATTGTCTGTCCACATGTGTTGCTGCACTACTCGTGTTCAAATATCCGTTGCTTCTAAAACCGCGACCATCGATGCTAACCATTAGCATGCCGACGGTGTTTTGCCTTTTTAGTTCGCATTAATCTAAGCGAACTTTCTTAAGGCAAAGGCGAACGACATATTTTTTAAAAAAAACAAAAAAATAAAAACTCGTATCTCAAGGCACCACTGCATATCTATCATGTACTGACCTCTTTCTTTAGCAGAGATTACGGGCCGTCTCTTCGCCACCTCCTCCATCCTCCGGCGACTTCTTCTCCTTCTCCTTCGGGACTCGTCCTTTCCTTTCAGTAGCCGCCAGTCGCCCTCTTGATGAATTATTCACGAGCATAGATATGACTCGACCTAAGCTATTGTCCACCTCCAAGTCCGTTAAGGTCACAACTTTACCGTATGGACGACTTTTCAAAGAATATGCAACAGTGAGACGAATCCCGCATCAAACCGGGAAAACTTTGGAAAGCATTTGCGTAACGTTTGGGTTCCGCCATCTGGTGTTGTTGCGTTCTGTTTCTAACCGCGTCTCGGTGGACACGCTATTAAACATTTAAACTCAACTTACACTCGTCTTGTGTTGCAAGGCTTTGACGTGACGCTGACGACGCTGAAACAAACCTCGGACTGGTGTGTGGAAACATTCGACATATATATATTATATATCATAAAACATCTAAATTAATTTTTCCCCATTTAAAATGAATGAAAATGCCATTAATTCATTCCAGCCTCCCCCAAAAAAAACAACAACAAATGTTTTGTTAATGAGAAAATTAGCACTGTATAATATTATACTTTATAAAAAAAAACACTAATGCCATAAATAGAATTTAACTTTTTGTTATATTTCATCAATTAAATGGCTATTGGGCTGCTCCTTCTGGTATGCCTGCCTTGGCCACCTGGAGGTAGCATCAGACAGACCGATGGAAATACCGTACGTGGAGACGTCCTAGCTCCTCAGTACGGCACTAATAATGGTAGTTCTTCGCTTAGTATAATAGTACTGTTCTATTGTCTGTCTAAATGTGTTGCTGCACCATTTATGTTCACATCTCCGTTGGTTCAAGGCTTATACCATAGCAACGCGGACGCTAGTTAGCCTGCGCCTATGGCAATTGCCATTATCTATTAGCTTTAACATAGCGGACTGAAGGCTAAGCTATGTCGTTTTAAATACACAAGCAATTCTTTCTTTTATGTTTAGTTTGACAGTGAACTTCAACGGGAAGTGGCTAACAAAAGAGGTTGAGTTGTTTTTTTTGTTTTTTTTGGGATTGTCTTTTGTGTTTATATATGCATTTTTATTCATTTGGCTGTGCTTTTGCTTTTCACAATTATTATTGAAGTAATCTAAACAATAAGTCTGATTTTGCTTTAATGTTAAATTTAATTTTCAAACAACCTCATTTTGAGATTTTATAAAGTATGCGCAAAACACACTCTTCTCTCACAAATCGGTCAACGCCAGATTCAGTCAGTCATGAATATTTATTCACTAGCTAAAACATAACTTAGAAATAAGAAATCAAACATCACTTTACACACTCTTAAATATGCTGCTGTGATTCAGTACAAAAATAAAGGCGGCGAGGCGAGAGACGTCTGGCTTAAACAAAACGACAACAAAAAATACTTCTGCCACTTTATAATACACGTTAGAATTACCGCATGAACGTGAGGGGCTGGATTTACGCTGCACGGTTCAAGTTTATTACAATGCTGCTGATGCTTGTGGTGGTACTTGCATTCAATTTGTGTCTTTGGTTTGTCTCATGTGTTCCATTCGTAAAAAAAAAAAAAAAAAAAAAAAAACGATTTCTTTTGGATATGCGTCACTTGAAATGTAAATGGAATAGACAGCCCCAAAAAATAAATACATTTTCAAAAAATGGCATTCGATCCAAATTAGGCACTTGGACCATGCAGTGTACGTGATCCCGTGCAGATTCAAGGTTCACTGGTCCCCTATTTTCAATTTGTAATTGCGGAACCTATTGGCTGAATTTTGGTGTCAAGGAAGTATGTTGAAGTGACATCACAACAGAGAGAGAGAGAAAGAGAGGTTTTGTAGGTAGCTATGTTTAGCATGGGTTGATAGTGGAGAGTCTTTGCACCAAGTGCATGAACATGTGCACCTCTGGTGCCTTTTGAAATAAATGAAATCAACTGTAAGCCATTTTTAAAAGGGAAGGTGTGGGGACTTTGAAGTGAAAACAAAATAGTTTCGCGATCGTACTTACGCTTTATACTATTCAAATCTGCGAATATGCAAATGCCAAACTAAGAATATGCGGGGATTGACTGTGCTGCAATGTTTTGTTGTGCGTTTCCAAAGTGCCCGATGGCCTTCTTGTCAGGCTGGGGGACGAAAATGCAACATCTCCGGATGTCGTCTGGCCGCAAGAAAAACAACAACAAGAAAAAGCAGTCTTTCCACATGTTTTACGAGCATCCTCCGCTTGTCATTCCGATCGCTCTGTGTTGTTTTTCCACTGGGCATGTGCTACGACTTATCCCCTTGGAGAACCTAAATGAACAAGACGCAGTCTGTTCCTCATTATGCTCCACTGTGTGTGTGTGCGCGCGCTGGCGCGTGTGCGGGTGGAGGCGATGCTTACCTACCTGGTTGCGTGCTTTGTGCGACTTCTGCATGAGCACCCGCCACTGGTCGTAGTGCTTCATGGACATGCTGCTGCAGCCGTACGCGTGTTTGCGCGCCCAGCCGAAGAACTGCTTCAGCTCGCGCCGCAGCGTCGAGTTGGAGTCGCCGCTCGACTTCGGGTCGCACGAGCCTGACGCCGTCCGCTCTGCGCAGCAAAAAAAAAAGAAAAAAGAAAATGAAAAACACAATGACAGATATAAAATGATAATAAGAACTAGAGAATGTCAGTTAAAAAAAAAAAAAAAAAAAAGTATAACATTGTTAGTGATGAAATTGCGTGCGTGCTCACCACTGTGCGGTGTGGACGCAGCAGTGGGATGACTCCACTCGCTCCAGATTCCAGCTTTGCGGGAACCGTAGATGCCCACCGGGTTACATCGGACCTGGCGGTCGGCAAAGTCACTGTTAGAATAAACTCATCATAATAATACGACAGTGGTGCCTTTGAGATACGAGTTTAATTCGTTGTAAGAGCACGCTCGGTGAAAGTGAAATCGATCGGATCTCAAATCATCTGTTGCCGTTGAAATGAATGGAAATGCCACGAATCCTTTCCAGCCTTCTAAAACCAACCAAAAAATGTTGTAATGGATTTTTTAATGAGGAAAAAGTCCTACATTATTGTAATTACGTTTTTTTTTTTAAACATACAATAATGACATAATGAAATGGATTCTAAAAAGAACTTTTTTTGGTCACACTTTGTGTCAATTAAATGGCCATCGTGCTGCTGCTCACCTTGGCCACACGGGGGCAGTACAAGACAGATTGTGCCTAGACTGGTTCAATGTGTTTCCCATTACATGTTAGCATTAAGCTAGCAGACTAAATCCACATCCATGTTTTCGTTTGAAATACAATTAGCATCGTTTTATGTTGAGTTCGACAGTAAATTTCGACTACAAGTGACATTAAACAGCTCGACGCCTCTTTTGGGTTTTGTTTTTAATAGTCCGCTATTTGCCAAAGTGCTGCTTATCGGGAAAGGTGTCGTATCTTCAAGGCGCCGCTGTAATAATAATCCGAGTTTAAAAACACAACCCACCTGCACAAAATACACAGTTCCAGGTCTGAGTCCCGCCAGCCTGCAAGAAGTCTGATTGCCCACGTCATCCATCACCTGGAAATTGAACACCCCCCCCCGCCCCAAAAAAAAAAAAAAAAAAACAGGGAGAAGTTCAGTGGAGAACAAACACTCTTATTAATAACCGACACTGAAGGCAAATCAAACGCGGAAAGCTTCAATCGGGTTTTCCACCGCAAATATGTTCGAACACCGCAATGATCAGCGTGTTTATGGAAACTTTTCAAAGCAATCTGCTGTCCATTAGCCACCAATACACACACACACGTGCTCACGAGCGTGCAAACATATTCTGACACACATGTGCCAGGCCTATTGAATAATTCCTAGATATGAAATTTGGTAGCAATGGATCAATTTGGGCATGACCTCTTGAGACCTTTGAGCACACGAGTCTAAGAATTTTAGTGTTGCGGCGATTTGGCATCCGGCACGATAATGGCCACTTTCCGCCCCTGCGCTTTCTTTACCTTCCAGTCTTGGCTGTCCTCCAGCCTGTAGCGGATCTGGTACTTGGCCTGGAACAGGAAGTCCTTGAGCCCCGGTGGGGCCTCCCAGCGGACGCTCAGCTGGTCCTCCAGCTGCCCTACGCGACTCACCGTCACCCCCGACGGAGGGTCCGTGGTCACTGCGGGAGGAAGACCACCAGATCGAGGACGTCAACATTTCCGGGTGAAAATTAGCCGAATGAACTCCATTGAAAATGTCCAAAGCCATTTGTAACGTCTTACAAATAGTACAATGATCAAAACAAATACTCTTAAGACCACTTTATGCTTGTGAAGATTTCATCATTTCTCATATTGTTCTTCCTCTTGTGTTTTTTTTTTTCTCATAAAATTACACAATTATTCTCAGAAAACTGCAAAAAATAAACTCAGAAAATTGCAATTTTTACTCATAAATTGCACCTTTTTTCTCAAACTTGCTAGTTAGTTTTGAAAAAAGTTACATTTGTCTTAAATTTATTGTCTTATAAAGTTATGATTTTTATTTCTCATTAAAATTGTGATTTCTTTCTCTGGAAAATTATAAACATTGCACAATTATTCACAGAAAACTGAAATTTTTTTTCCCTTTATAAAATGTGCTAGTTGTGGAAAAAAAGTGTCCTCGTAAAATTACTACGGTCTTAGTGCACAATTGGTTTTTTTTCTTGGTTTTTTTCCCCCCAACATTAAAATTTATTTTTTATTTTTCCTCTCCCAAAAGTTTGCAAAAATGTTCTCCGGAAATTGCATAATTAATGACAGACAATTGCACCAAAGAAAGCTTCTCTGAAAGTTGCACATTCAAAGTTATTTTATTCTCATCAAACTGGATTTAGTTTTTTTTTTTTTTTTTTTTTGGTAGAAATTTTGATTTTTGTTTTCTGAAATTGTAAATTATTTTCTTGTAAAATGGCTTCTTTTTTGGGGGGTGAGGGGCAAAATTTATAATTTACTATAATTCAAATGGAAGACTTTGCATTAAGAAAATAAAGAAAACAATGGCATATAATATATTTTTTTTAAAAAGTCAAACACAAAGCATAGCATCTGCTTGGACCTTCTATTTAATATTCACACGTCTTTTTCGCCTCGTTTTGGTCACCGCCAAAGAAAATAATAAGCGTCCGCTTGTGGTCTTATTAGCCACTCAAAACAAATAGACAAGAAAATCGCAATGTTCGCTACGACAAATTTTTCCAATCTCGAAATTTGAGCCAGTGTTTCCATTGCCGAACCTCAAACACGTTTCCGAATAAAAGTCATTACGAAAGAATGTAGCCGACGCGGTTGTTTGTGCGTGTGTATTACGGTAATTAACACATTGACGTCTTCCCTACAAGAAGGTGCTGATGTTCTGCTGTCGGGGCACAGATGGTCCAGATCAAACCAGAACGATAATAGCTTCTCTCTCGCTGCAACGTTTATGTTGGCGGCCGGAGAAATCAAGTCAATTCCGAGTGCTGGGCCTGACGTCTCTGTATGCAAAACACTGTTTTCCACATTTTAATGGTTTTCGTTTTTTTTTTTTTTTTTTTTTTTTTTGTCAAGCAAAAGTGGCCAGAAACCGTTATTTGGTATTTTTCGTGTAATCGCGTCAATGTTGTCCTCGTTGCTGGTCTTGTCAGCTCTAACCGTTAAACAAACACTACGAGCTCCAGATCAGTGGGGGGCAATGAAAACGTCTTAATGGAACTTGACACAAAATATTTGTGTAGGAATGGCTTGGGTTAAGGAAAGCAAAACATATTATGCAAGTGGGAACTAAAATAAAGTGAAATGCCCGAAAACAAACCCAATGTAGACAATTGCCACCTCCTGTATTTGACTTTGTGCGAGTCGAAAGTTACGGCGTAGTGCTTGTTCACGGTTTTGGACTATTTGTTGATTATTTATTTTTTGGAAACCTACCCTCCATTGTTCGCTTGTTTGTGTAAAGTGCTAGTGCGCATATTTGTTTGCCGGTGTGTGATGTCACATCAGTTTGTGCTAGCATGTTACTTAGGCCCGTACGCTAGCTAACCCTATCGATGAGCCTCATGCGAAAGTGTCTGTTTTATGTTGAATAATTGAACTACACAACATGGTGGTTAGCGTATCGGTTCTTCGGTTGATGCTTTGCTGATTATTCTTTGTCTGTTTTAAAGACCACCGTAAATAAAACAATACCGGTCTCCTTTTTAAGTGCTTGTGACAGCTAGTCACAAATGCCTCTTAGGGGGCGTCAATTATTCGCAGATTTTCGCTATACGCGGCAGGGCTCGGTCCCTATCCTGCACTAATAGCGTTTTTTGTTTTATGTCGATTCGCCAAACTTCACCGCCATGCTGCGTCTATGTGCAATGACAAAAACTAAAATGTTCCTGTATGCACACACTGTACGTTGTTGGGGAATAAAATAGCTCCGGGAAATTCTTTGCATTTAAATGCCGAAATTAATTGTAATTAATTACATTCAAATTAATGTTAATAAATTCATTATTTTTAACATGAATTCAAATAAATAATGTCCAGGAAAGCAGAATCACAGATTTTATTACTTAAATGATCTTTTAGGGGTTGGACAAACTGTCAATTCCGTAATGAAGTGATATTTTGAAATCAGGCAATTAAAGTGTCGTTAAATGAAATGGTTAGTTGGACTAAATTAATGAACTAGTGAATTACTTTTAACACTTTTTATTAAATCAATAATATCCAGGGATGCAGTAGCACAGATTTATTCATACCAGAATTCAAATCAGATTTATTGCGTTCCATTTGGAAAACTGTGGAACGCGTGGATCTGCGACAAGGTGTTCCCGCCTCGCCCGTGGACACGCGTGACTCACGGCTGTGATGCAATTGTGCGTGTTTTGACAGGAAGCCAAACCAGCGTCTGGGGCAACCCGAGGGAAACAAAACACACAAACATCCAAATGCGTCGGGGGGGGTAAGCGTTGCCCGTTTTCTATGCGCTCACCGGGACGCCACCCTCGCCTTAGGGTGAGGTGTAAACAGGTGTGTGCAAAGGGATTACGGAATGATGGACGCTTGTTTTCAACCCGAGATAGTGGTTTTCTTGAAGAATTCGCTAAATCGAGCCAGCCGGCAGTGTGCGGGACAATGCTTTAAAAGGAAACATCGCTCGCTTCCTATCCGCTTTCGAGGCCCCCCGATGAAAGCCTGAAAGAGTTTAAGCACTTCAAGAATCCCGGATTAAAAGGAGGAATGTAGTCCACTGTTATTCTTCCTCGACGCATCTAGTTTCATGTTGCTACGTTAAACTGATTTTGGGGGGGGCTGGATTTTATTTAATTTGTTTTAAATCCAGTTGGGTGCAAGTGAGCCACTTGAGCCAAAAATCACCACTTCAAACCAAAATGGCGGACGTCTTTCCAGGCGTGGCTTCTTGAGACTTTTTTGTGGGCCTACTCATGATGGACATGGCCACTAAGTTTCATTTTGCTAAGTGAAACTCCCTGTGCGGGCTGCACTTTCAAAGAGCCGAACTTTTTCCACAAATTGTGCTCTTTGATCAACAGGCTCCTTTTGCAAATTTAGTAGAAAATCGTACAAAAAGGGTGGAAGAAACGCATTAGGTTAGAAGATGAAAAAACAAACGTTTTTTTCCAATGGTTACGCTAATGTAAGCTCAATTAACGGCCTCATTCTTCCTGGTCTTATCGATAAAATGCACAAAATAAGATTCTGAATGCGTTTAATAATGTTCTCAAACTGTTGGGTCTCAATCGAGTTTGCCGCTTGCTAGCGTAGATTAGCTACTGAGCAACACAAAGCTAACCACTTAAATCCTCCCTGGTTATCTGGTTATTTAAAAAGAAACTTCAATATGGTACAAAAATGTATCCTTATATTATCTTACTTTCAGTCAATTCAACAACAAACGTGGTCCCAAACGGGTTAGCCACATGCTAGCGTAGATTAGCTTAAACTCAACATGAAAATTAACTGCTTATGTCCTCCATGGTTAAAATTCCATCTGGTTATTTATCATAAACTTCAATTTGGTAACAAATGTATCACCAGATCGTCTTACATTCGGTGAGTAGAGCAAGAAAATGGGTTTGAAAGCAGGTTAGCGTAGATTAGCTGAAGCTTAAACACACCATTGTAAACCACACATGCAACACAAGACAAATAAAACGTGGATCGTTTTAATCGTATAATGCATACAACATGCTGGAAAACTCGGGGAATCTTTCAGCGGTTCCAGATGCTACACATCATTCTATGATTGCAAAATGGCACATTTCACCAAATTACCCAATTTCTCGGTGAATAATGCTTGTCCAAATTAAATTATTTGACCACAACGTTTTGACAGTGACTCCTTTTGTGCTTTTCACTTTTCATATTGGATTTTTCTTCAATAAAAAAAAATAATAATAATAATAATAATGCGTGGCTATTGGTTTGTAATTCCCTGATCAAATGCAAGGTTTTTGTGATGTAAAAAAAAAAAAAAAAAATTACACTGAGAGAAATTATTTCATAACATTTTCCACCATTATTGCAACCTATAACTTAATTTTTTTTTTTTTTAAACACAGCTGAGCTCCATTTGGGGTGAATCAGAGGCACTTTAAATGTGATTGGTTAATTTTGAACGCAGCCACAGGCTGTGTTAGGTGCGCACACTTTAGTATTTCTACTTCCCTCTTGAAATTATTATTATTATTATTATTTTTAATCAATTTGTACAGCTTATATCGTGGGTCACGTTAATGGTGGAAAATGTTTTGAAATGATGTATCCTGGTCTCATTTTCATACATCCCAAAACCTGCCATTTGAACAGTTGACATTTTTTAATATCCCCTGTGTATAAAAGCATTCGTAAAAGTCTTTTTTTTTTTTTTTTTTAATGATATTTTCACGCAAGGTGTCAAATGTTTGCAGCATCAAACATTTGTTTTTAGGGCGTGGGGGTAGGTTCACATGCTTTTGGATCATTGAAGCCATTGTCCACCATTTCCAGCCTTGGGCACGGCCAACGCCCCAAAAACGGAGGTCGTCTTTGCGTTTGCACTCACCCACGTCTAGAATGTCCAGCGCGATGACGTCGGAAGCGGCGCGGCCCAGCTGGTTGGACGCCTCCACCCAGATCTCGTAAGGGGTGAAGAGGTGCAGGTCGCGGGTGATGCTGCACGAGTACGCCTGAGCGTGAATGTAGTCGTCGCACTCCTTCTCCTTGCCGTACCACCTGCAGGGCACGCGGCAACAGCTATATGAGTCGAACCGCTTTTTACGAGGCCCCTATTTCCACTCGCCGCAAATCGAGAAATGTACCCCGGCCCGCCGTGCCACACATTAACTTTAGAGCAGGGGCGTCAAACTCATTTTTGTAGCGGGCCACATTGTAGATACGGTTTTCCTCAGATGACCATTATGATTGTAAAACCATATCAATGTTTAATCGCGTCATGAAATTATTACACATAGACAACAAATTGACGGATAACTAGTTTTGAAATCAGAAGTCAAGGATAATGGTTTGTTCAACTATTGTAACTGTAAGTAACTGTAAAAGGGGTTTGGAGGCAAAACATGCTTACAATAGTTCATTATTATTTATTACATATGAATATATACAAAAATTTGGAACAGACGGAGGTCGTCTTTGCGTTTGCACTCACCCACGTCTAGAATGTCCAGATTCTTTGAGCAAGAATCGTGGAGGTTGACACACATGATGTGCTTTCGCGGGCCACATAAAATGATGTGGCGGGCCGGATCTGGCCCCCGGGCCATGAGTTTGACACCTGTGATTTAGCGCTTTGTTTGAGGCTTTTAAATGAGGTTGACTTGCCATCGGAAAGTCTTTTGGTTCAAAGTTTTTCTTTATTCTTATGGCACCGGCAGGAAGCTTTTGGCCTCGACATAGATAGATATACAGACAGGCATGGTGCACACACCTAAGCTTGTACTTGAGCAAGTACTGGGTGCTAATGCTGGTCTCCCCCTTCCCTCCCGGTGCCCAGCTGCACGTCAGGTCTTTGGTGTTCCGCGACCAGCACGTCAAATTGAGAGGCTTCTCCGGAGGCACTGTGGGAACACATGCAAGGAGAGGAAAGAAAAATAAGAGGTAAGTAAGGTCCCGTGGACGCTATTACTTTGGTGGGAGTTTTTTTTTTTTTACTGTATTTGGTGAGCATGCCTGTGTGTGTGCGCACGCGGGCGTAATCTGATTCTAAAGCCCTGCCAACATTCCCCCCCACCACATCTCTGAGAACACAAGGTTCCGAACACGGTCGCCGCACGCAGAGGATTCCAGCCATGCTGCGTGCGGGAGTGTCGCATCATTTTCGGCATTACTTCGAATGTGTTTTTTGGGGGAGATAAGGATGGCAAAAAAAAAAAGTGATTACACTCTTAAAAAGCGTAAGAGACAAAGTAATATTTATTGCTCCCACGGAGAGAACATATGACATTGTATGTGTTGCTGCTCCGTGTGTAAAGCAGCAGTTGCTTATAGGTTTATAATTACCATAACACCGATGATAATTTAGCTGGCTTGTTAGGGTTCAGCTAGCGGGCTAGTGGTGACTGAATAAATAAAGGTTAGATAAATACATGTATACATAAATAAAAACAATCTGCAATTATTAATGATAACTGCCTCCTTGCACAATAGAAATAATCCAGTCAATAAAAAAAAGTCCACAGTGCACTTGGTTATGCGCAATGTAGGCGTCATGTATTACATGCAGTCGCTCCTCTTGCCAGTTATGCATCAGAAGCTCCATCTTGTACAATAGAAAGCAACCAAACAAATAGAAATAATCCACAGAATCAATAAAAATCACACACGACGTACCTGTCATGTTTAACGCGATCTCCGCAGTTATTTTTGATAGCCGCCTCCTTCCACAATAGAAACAAAGACAGAGCCACTGGAAATAATTCATACAGTCAATTTAAATGAATTGGGGGGGGGGGGGGGCCTTCTGGGTGTCAAAGCAGTTTAACATCACTTTGCACAATGGCGGTCAAAGAGCCAACGGAGGAGGCAAAAGCACATTTTTGAGCGGAGGAGGAATTTAAGGCTTGGTTTTCCCTCGTATTGACAGGAGCGCCGTAAAAAGTGTTTACTGCACGTATGACCACCGTGCGTGTGTGCGTGCGTGTGTATAAAGTGTCAGCGTGATGCCCCGTGAGTGATCGCGCGAGTAATGGACCACACAGGCACTCAAAGCGACACGCACGCTGGCCGAGACCCTCTTACTAAAACTTAAATTACGGCCATGAGTGTGCGTGGGGACCCTTAAAAAAGAAAAAAAGTACCCACTGATTCCTCCCTCTTTCTCCCTCGTATTCCCACTTCCTTTACACTCCTCTCGCTCGCGTCCTCAACTACCATCCATCCATTTTCTGCAGCGCTTATCCTCATTAGGGTCACGGGTGAGCTGGAGCCAATCCCAGCGAGCTTTGGGTGAGAGGTGGGGTGGTGGGGTCCACCCTGGACTGGTTGCCAGTCAATTCCAGGGCCCATAAAGACAAACAAGCACTAACAGCTCACATTCACAGCTATGGACAATTTAAAGTCTTCGGTGAACGTAACGTGTATGTTTTTGGAATGGAGGGTGGGAATTTGGATGAGCGATTCAACCCCCGGAACCTCAGAAGTAAGAATCAGATTTGAACATTTTAGAAAGGCCAACTCAATCTCCAGACCTAAACCCAACAGAGAATGCATTTTACCTGTTAAAGACGAGATTTTAAGGGAGTACGTCACACCCCCCGTGCACCCCCCAACAGTCCATCCAGCCATTTTATGCCCCGCTCACCCATACTAGGGTTGCGGGTGAGCTGGAGCCTGTCCCAGCTAGCTTTGGGCAAGAGGAGCTCTGGATTGTTTGCCAATCAATCTCAGTGCACATACAAACATTCAAGCATTCACACTCACACCTATGGACAATTCAGAGTATCCGATGAAGCTAACATGCACCTTGTCGGAATGTGGGAGGAGGTACCCAAGCACGTGGAGAACATGCAAACTCCACCCAGGAAGGCTCGCACCGAGATTTAAATCCCGAACTTCAGAACTGTAAGGCAGACATGCTAACCACTGTATCACCGTGCAGCCTGCGTCCTTGTACTGTTTTTTTCTTCAAACCCTGCAGAGAAACGTACTTCCGACGTAGATGCAGGAGCCGGCCAGGATGTGTCCCTTGTGGTTGTGGCACACCAGATTGTCGCCGGACGTCTGTCGCGAGGCGTTAAGACCGCTGAGCGTCACGCTGAGGTTGGTGGGGCTCAGCGTTTGGTACGTGGAGGCCGGCAGCCTCTGGCCGTTAAGCGTCCAGTACAGCGAGCCGGCGTGGACGCCGCCGTCCGGGTGCACCCAGCAGCTGGCCGTCAGGTTGGAGCCCACACGGAGGACGGGATCCTGGGGGTAGACCAATGCCACATCTGCCGGGATAAAATCGTGGGAGGTTAGTGACTGGAACAGCGCTGCAATTGACATGCTAACGGTTAGCATCATTAGCTGCTGTTTCAGAAGCGACGAATATTTGAACACAAACTGTGGAGCAACACTTACAGATATATATTCTTTATTCTCTACAAGAAATACAGCATCTTAATCAATCACTTGCAGTAGTAGTACTAGAAGTATTCTTCTTCTTTTATATGCATGACTGAACTATAGTGCCTCCCAGTGGCCAAGGCGGGCACACGAGAAGGAACGGCACAATGAATTAGATTGCAGCATGAATTCATTACGCACAAACTGTTTAATTTGTATTTACTTTTTGAAACACACAAAAAAAGTGTTGTATTGGCTAAAAGGGGAAAAAAAGGAGATACATGCTTTCCATTGCACAGTTTCTTTTAAATGTTTTTTTTTCATCTAAAACACACACACTACTACTGTTTATTACATAACAACAAAACAAATATGGACGGAAATGTATTCCACTGCACCCAAACTGGTTTGCTTTTGGAACAATTCAGACGTCAGAATTGTTTGGAAACGGACACTTTTTCCGACTCCGATTTTTCTCTTGAAGTCAAGGTCGACAAGACACATAAAAAATTGAAAATTTGCAGAGAACCCGAGCCACGCCAAAAGATAATTGCGTTTCAGTTGATCTCATCTAACAAAAAAATAATGAAAAAAAAAAAGCTTCCCCCCTAGTCGAGCGCCGAAAAGGTTACAATCATTCATCACGGGCCGTGCATTTGACAGTAACGAGCAATTAGCCCTTGTCATAAACAACAGGAAGCGTTTGATGATGGGGGCCCTATTGTGTTCCCGTCGTCTTTGCTTAGCGGCCTTTAAAGCCTTCGTGCTGCTGCCCATAAAAACAAAACAAAACAGAACAAAAACTCTCATCCAGCCACTTAAGCCAGGAAACACACACGTTGATTTAGTTACGTTAGTGTCGTGAACATTCTCCGAGATTCGAGCTAATGATGTCACTGTTTTGATCCCCCCCCCCCCCCCCCCCCCCTCCATGTGTTAAAGGAATTATGGGCTGCAGACTTGTTGAAAGTCAGCCGTACAGTAGCTCTGCTTATGCATTTCACACGGGCAGTATTTGCTGGGTGTCCTTATTGGATCCAATTCATGAGGCCTGTGTGCAGTTACAGTGGCTATAAAAAGTCTACACACCCCTATTCAAATGGGAGGTTTTTGTAATATAAAATAAAGGATGCCAAGAAAACTTGTTCCACTATCAATGTGACCTATAACCTGTAAAACTCAATTGGAGGGGGGAAGAAATCCTTTGGAGAGAGGAAATAAAAATAAGCAACCGAGATAATGTGTTTGCACAAGTGGGCACACCCTTTTGTAACTGGGGGTGTGGCTGTGTTGAGAAATAAGCACTCACAAATTGAACTCATGATAACTGAAGTCGGCACACACGTGTGGCCATTTAAAGTACCTCTGTATAACTTAAAATAAAGTTCAGATGTTTTAGTAGGCTTTTCCTGACTTTTTTTTGCTTTCTAGAACACAGCCACATTCCCACTCAAAGAGGGTGTGCACACTTGTGCACCCACGTTATCTCAGTTTATTTTTTTCCTCTTGCCAAAGGATTTTTTTTTTATTTTTTATTGAAATGAAATAATCATGTACTAAGTACAGTGATACTTGAAAATCCACTTGAGTCCAGTAACCTAGTATTTATACAGTACTTCATTGTTTCTCAGTACAGGCCAAGTCACATATTTTACAGTAGAAAAATCCACTTGTATATACACTTCTGATTATTTATGTACTTTTATTCCTGACATTTAAAAACAGATATCTGTACTTTCTACTACACATTGTCAAAATAGGCTTGTTATTTTTATTTTATTGTTTTTTCAAAATCCGCGGAAGATGACGTGAAGTTTGAAGGGGAACAAAAATAAGAATTGATCGAGATCACGGTGCCTAATGAGGGAAAAACTAGGACAATATTTTGGGGGTGCCACCCACCCCCAACAACGAGCCCCTCTGCACCCCAAATCGGTGTATGGGATTTCGATTTAGGGGAGTCAGTATGTGAGAAGCCTCTGTACTCGCTATCTCATGGGATTATTTCAGGAAGACTTGAATGTATTTAAAGGTCCCAAAAAAATACAAGGGGTGCCAAACCTTCTGAATCTGCTTTGATGACGTTTTCTTTTGACACATGAAGGTCAGCATTACCTTGCAGTGACAAAAAAACAAAAAAACGGCACTTTTTTAAAGACATTTCGCAGTTTAAAAAAAAAAAAAAAAAAGCGTTTGCGCATGTGTGACTTGACTTACGTGTGGACAAGGACAAGACGGCAGCGCAGTGCAGCAGCAGGAGCAGCAGGAGAATCCGCGAGCACGTTTCCATGACCTCTTTCGTGCCTCCTTTTCTTTGTCTTTTTTTTTCCCCTATGGTGGTCTTCGCTTTGCGCACAGAAAGTGCACTTTAAAAAAATATATAATAAATTTTCCCAAGGGCGTCCGAGTCGCTCGTCCGCTCGACGTCTTCTTGACTTGTTACTTCTTCCTCCTCCTGCAGCTTAAATCATACACAAGTTCATACTTTGAAGCCCCTCCTCCTCCTCGTCTTGTCTCCTTTCCCCCCCTCCTCCTCCTCCTCCTCCTCTTCATCATCACCACTTTTCACCTCAAACATTCCCACCCGAAACACACTCAAGTTAAACCGAAAAGGAAGAGAAACCCCCTCCTCCCAAAAAAAACCCTCAGTCGCTTTGCCAGGAACCTGTGTCAGTCAGTCATAATATTAGGGACACCTACGTGCAATTATGAGATTTTTCGCACCTCATAATGAATACTGTGAAGAGTGAAAAGTATGTAGCCTATATATTTGTGTGTGTATATAAAACAATAAGTCCTTGAATTTTATTCTGAATAATGTGAAATTATGCATTTATTCTAGAAAAAAATATTCTTGTTTTTTATTTTTTTTTATTTTTTATGTAGTATCCCAAGTTTAATATAACTGACAACTGTAATAACGGTGTGGCTATTCATTGCACTTGAACTACATGACTTTAAATTTTAAAGAAACAAAACGATTGGCGTGTTCTAAAACGTTTGAACTGCAGCGCTGCCAGTCAAAAGTTTGAGAACACACCAATTTTTTTATTTTTTTTTTTCATTTATTTATTTATTTATTTATTTATTTATTTATTTTTTAATAAACAAAAGTCAAATATTTCAAGTCCAATCGTACAAGCTAAGATGAGTGCGATTTAAACTGAACTAAACAAACACAACCAAAATAGGCATGTTCTAAAACTTTTGAATAGTAGCGCTACCGGTCAAAAGATTTAGAAAACACGTCAAAACCGCAGAAGGGCACTGACGGGATAGTAATGACACACTGCGTTCATCATGAAATTCCTTCCGCACTTCCTGGACGGTGACAAGGGGACCGAAGCGGGAACGAACAAGAGAATCCCTTCTGGAAGGCGGGTCAGCCAAAGGTCTCGCTGCATTGGAGGCCCCTCGCTGTACCCGGAACGCCACGTGACTCACAAGACACAAGCCAGCGTTAACTTGTTAGTCAAACATTAGTCACACATTGGTGTGCCCCGCTCAGGTGTTACCGCAAAACAAGTCACGAAGGATTGTTTCTTCATCTGATTGTGAGGGGGAAGTACCGTTCCAACAAATTCCCAAAAGTTTCTCCCGAGCTGTGCCCGAAAGAGGCCCTCCCACAACATTTTTATTTTATTTTTTTTGTTCCCTAGAAACGTATCTTGACTGGAAGCCCGGGAAGAGCAGAATGTGACCTGGCTGGTCCACAATGGAATTGCAATGTTCTTCTTAATCAGCAGTTTTGGGGGAAAATGTCCGTAATGTCTCTCGGTTTCTAAATTAAATTGAACAAGACACCGGTTATTTTACGATGGCCAAATCTGGACACAAAAAAAAAAAAAAAGTAGAAGGCCGTGTATGGATTCCTGTATTTGTAGTCTAATGAAAATACAGGGTGTTTTGTATTTGGTTTCAGGTATCACTCAGACAGACGTGAGGCCATCAGCGTTTGACAGTTTAGGCTTTGCAGTGTTCAACATTCCCTTGCCCGTGCCAGTTGCTCCGACGTGGACGTTACACAATTAACGCGATCCGCGGCAAGTTTCTCGAAACAGGATCTGTTCTTAACAAACCAAAGAGCGGAAGTTCCGCTGTTACCGCCGCTGATGAAAACACCGAACTTCCAGAGCAGGCGTTCTAGCAAAGTCTGTCGGGAGGGCTCCACCGGAAATCGGAATCAGCAAAAGCTCGATTCGGCGGTGGTTTTGGAGACAGACGTCATCAGCATTTGACAGCTTATGCGAAAATATCAACCCTTCATGAAAAATGATCAATTTAGTTTAAAAAAATGACAATAAACTTAATCAAGGAATAAGCTCATCCATGATATTACAACTGTACTCTCCAAAAATAAAACATGACCTCATTTTCTGAACTTTACAACTTTTTCTCATAATATTACAATCTAATTAACACTACTTTTTTATATTTGGGAGAGTTTGTCCCCCAAAAAAATTATTATTATTTTTCAGGTGACAAAATGTTTGACTCTTAAAATATTTGTAAGCATAACAAATTGGAGATTCATGCTTTTCTTTGGGCTGGAAGAACAATTAGAACACAAATATTTTAATTTCATGTAATATATTTCTCTTATCCATCAAACTATGACCAACTTTATTTTAATTTAGATATATTTTTTTAAAATTTATTTTAGATTTTTAAAAAGGACAATATAAAAATAATAATAATTTGGAGACATACCGTATGTTTTCTTGTCAAATTGATTTGCTTTCGTTTGTTTGTATGCTTTTTCATGCAACTTGGATGATGCTGACCGGGATCCAACCAATGAAAATCATGATAACAGCACCTCAGTCACGGATAAATGTGCAATCACTATGTTATGATTTTTATTTATTTATTTTTTTTACATACAGTATTACACACATTACATTTGGTAAAATGCCAAAATCAGAGGAAAACCACAATTCCTGTAAAAATTATCCAGAAGTAATCATTGCCATATAAATCCACAGGATATAAAAACCCCAGATTTTATTGCAGCCATAAAACTTTAAATCACTCTCCTACAAAATGGCAAAATAAATAAATAAATAAATAAATGGAACGAGCCTACTGTAGTTAGTTCTCAGTGGCTTCACTAAAGATTGACTTGGTTGTTTAATTTCACACTTGATAGCAGGGCGGGCACTCCAGTGACACAACTTTTTATATGCGAACAAAGTCCTTCGATCACAATATTTCGCTTTAAATGCTCGCGAGATTTGCCGACATCTCCGGGCGATGGTGTGAATGTTCGCCACACGTCTTGAGCGTTCATCGCACGAGGTACGCGTGTGTGCAAAGAATACATCATACATGCATACAGTACCATTTTTTTGTTATCTGACTGTAGTGGTGCATTGACATACAAGAAAATTGCACTTTATAATATTGTTCTTTATATAATAAAAAAAAACAATGACAATTTAATCGAAACAAAAAAAATGTAACAGTTTTTGTCGCTGTTTGCATCAATTCAATAGGCATTGTGTGGCTCCTTCTGTTGTGCCCACCTTGGCCACCTGGGGGGCAGTATATGACAGACAGATCTACAGTGCTGTACATAAAAACGGTCTGCGCTCCTCAGTACAGCACTAATATAGTCTTTCTTAACAGAGAATTTTAAAAAAATGACTTCCTGTAACCAGGATCCATCGCCGTATCGTTACGGAAGGCAGAACTTGGGCCGGTTTACACTTTTTTCGGTGGCGTAAATCCAAATCCTCGCTGGCTAGGCCCAGCTGCGTCCTTTCTAGTTTGCCAGCTGGCCGGCTAAACTAGCGCACACTGTGTTGGAATCTGCTCAATGTTCTTCCATTCATTCTGCCGCGGTCGCCAGCAGTGGGTCCTTTCCGGCTTGCAACTTCATGAAAAAAAACAAAAAAAAAACACACACACACACACAACCTTATTCAATGTAGTTACAACTTTATTCCCCCCAAAAATAAAACATTATGCCCTCATTTTCTGAACTTTATAACCTATTTTGTCTCTCGAGATATTACAACTCTACTCTCTTGCAACTTTGATCTCATATTGATACAACTCAACTTTTCCATGCAAGTTAATGAAGAACTTAGTTTGAAAGAATACAAGCTTACTGTTGTAATATTTAGGACGTTTTGACGGTGCACTGTATTGACGACGATTGCGTGTTTACAGGCCGCTTTGCCTCCTGGCCGCCGCGGAGCAGTTTCATGTCTTGCGTAGTGTTTATGATGAATGCTGCCTTTGTTTCATCAAGAGACTCAAGGAGCCTGCAGCGGCAGCACGGAGAAAGTAAGAAAAGACAGACAGACAAACAGACAGATTCGTGGGGGTCCGAAGGGTGGGGGGCAATCAAGCGAGGGATGGTTTGGCTTCCTGGCAGATGGCCGCAAGGCCTCTGCTGATCTCAGCCTGATTGGTGGGAAGAGTTTGTTTGAAGAGAACATTGGTGCCTTGTTACATTGCCACAAGCAATAGCCAGGATTGTGTGTGTGTGGATCTGACAGAAGCAGAGAAGCGGAAGAGGAGGAATGAGTGATTTCAGGAGCCCCCTCGCTCACACATACTTTGTAAAGCCCAGGATAGCAAACGCTGGCATTCGCCGCAATAATGCATGACAGATGTACATCAACGTTTTCACTCACTCTCCCTCTTTCTTTCTCCTGTTTCCTCCCATGTGGACTGTCGGCCATTAGCGTCGTTAAGCACACACAGGACCGAGGCTTCAAGCTCACCACTTTTTATTTTATTTTATTTTATTTTTTGGGCATGATATCACACTTACATTCCAAAAGAAATGTCTAAATTCTCGCAATATTACAAATTGATTTTAAGAAAGAAATGAGACCCACCCTCCCTGAGCCGTCACCATACCACGTTGGAGGAGTTTGTGTGTCCCAATGATCATAGGAGCAAAGTTGTCTGGAACTTGATTGTAACTTTACAAACGAAAAGAGAAACAAAAAAAAACAAAACAAAAAGGAAAAAATAATGCCAATGTAATGACATCTTTTCAACAGGAGAGGGCCGCACAACCCACTCTTCAGTCATCAATCGCGTACTCGGTGCACCTTATGCAGGTGAACTTTTCGATTTATTATTATTTCCCCCCCCCCCCTCTTCAAATGGTTTCCTTTTGGTAAATGACACACGTGTGTTGTTTTACTGCCTTCACATTTCAGTACGAATAGAATGAATCACTGCATGTGAGACAAGTTCTGAGGTATTCAACTGTTGAACAATTCCAGGTAAGATGAGACAATTAGTCGTGGCATCAAATCAATCAAAGCTGATGGAAAAGTGGGAGGAAACACACTTAAAATTTTAAAATGGGGAAAAAAATTCATAAATGAATGTATAAATCCACTTAGTCTTGTAAGATTTTCCGTTTTTTCCTTATGTGACATTTTTTTCCTCGAAGGAATTTGATGGCAAAAAAAAAAATATTTCCCAAAAACTATTAACAGTTGTGAGCAAAAAAAATCTGATTTAACATTATTCTCCCCCTAAAAAAATTGAAATTAAGTCCCCAAAGCATACAAATCTCATTAGATTCCAACTAGACTATTTTTAATGCAACTTTATTCTTATGGCATTACATCTTTAGTGTAAAAAAAGAAAACGAAAAAAAAACGTAAATCGTTAGCCTAATAGCATAATTGCCTATTTCATTTTTTAACGTGTTCAGAAAATGAGAATAAACACAACAAATTAAGACCTGCTCCTTTGACCTTCAACCTTTGCAGATTACCACAACCTGGATGACTGAGAATCTAGACAGACGCAAAGAAAAAACACAATTGTTAACAACCACATTGTATATATTGTAATTTTTATTTTTGTAATGTGTTAACATCTATTTTCATAAGATTCTGATTTTAGTATTAATAATAATAATGCAGGCACGGTAGCCGACTGGTTAGAGCGTCAGCCTCACAGTTCTGAGGACTCGGGTTCAATCCCCGGCCCCGCCTGTGTGGAGTTTGCATGTTCTCCCCGTGCCTGCGTGGGTTTTCTCCGGGTACTCCGGTTTCCTCCCACATCCCAAAAACATGCATGAATTGGAGACTCGTAGCCCGTAGGTGTGAAGTGCGTGCGAATGGTTGTTTGTTTGTGTGTGCCCTGCGATTGGCTGGCAACCAGTTCAGGGTGTACCCCGCCTCCTGCCCGATGATAGCTGGGATAGGCTACAGCACGCCCGCGACCCTAGTGAGGAGAAGCGGCTCAGAAAATGGATGGATGGATAATAATGCAACTTTACTCCCGAAAACAAACAAACAAAATCTCCTTGGAAAAAAATACTTCTTTTTTCTCGTAAAATCAGGATTTACATTTATTTTTTTTATTTTTTATTTTTTTATGTTTTTTTTAACTTTCCAGCAATAGGACACTTACGAAACAGATGCTCACTTTCACTTTGAGGAATGTTCCTTGGGAATTTACTGTGGGCGTGGGCGCGCGCGTTGCGTGCCTACGCCGACGTGCGTGCGCGCGCGCGCGTCCTGGACGCACGCACGTCATGGTGATATTTGCACAGTCATGGCGCTGGAATCCCTCCCCGCCTGACTGACTGTCACAACTCCTCCTGTGTCGGCCCTCTTCTTCCTCTTCGATGGAGCACCTCCGCACGCGTTTTAAATCCTTTTTCTATTTTTGTAACACACACAACGGGAACAGCCGAAAAGATATTTACACTAGCGAGTCTTTTGAGGACCTTTTCGTCGTCGGCTAAAGAGGCGAGCAGATGTTCGAGGGGAGGTTGATCGTGGTGAGTTATTTTCGCTTTTTTTGGGGAGAGAGGGCGGGGGACCCTTTTTTTTTTTTTTTTTTTTTAACACGTTGACGTTGGTATGTCGTTAACATGTGCGTGTGTGACACTTGACGACTGGTTAGCTTAGCTTTGTTGTTTCTTGGTCGTTTCCCCTCCAAAAAGTCTCTGATCAGTGACGTCACACGGGGGCAGCTGACACGAATGGACTTTTAAATAGTAATACCATAAAAGTCATTATTGGGCATATAGTGTCTTCAATATTCTAGTTTGTGCACAAAAAAAAAAAGTTTTTCGTTTATTAATTCCTGATAACAACTATTAATGAGTTCAGAAAACATTTTTACACCTCCTGGGACAAATCCTGTCCTCAAATGTTCTGTGCAGAAAAAAAAAATCACACACACATCATGTATAACGTTTTGGTTTAATAAACCTTTAAATATCTTGATTAAAAACTATTAATAATGCCATAGAACACATTTTTACACCTTGTTTGGGCCAGATCGTGTATAATCGATTATCCTAATCTGTGCAACAAACAGTATTTTTGTCATTTATAATGGTTTTGTTTAATAACCCCTTACAACGATGACTAATGCCACACTGACTTGGTTTCAAATCAATTCCTCCCCCTGCGAGATTAAAGGTACAATCTTTATTCCCATAAAATGAATTTTTTTCCCCCCCCCCGCGCCTTTTTGTTGAATGACTCCTGATAATAACGATTAATAATGCCATAAAACACATTTTTACACCTCGCCTCTCCCAACAGGTGTCCTCAGTGTTCTTCTCTTCACAACAAATAGTCCGCCCCCAACGCATGAAAATAAATCAACAGGTAATACAACCAGCGGATTATCTCAGCTACAGTGCTTAACAAATGTATTAACCGATAGCTATTCAAATGTGGTTATATAAGAGTCGGCATTAAAGCATTTGATAACAGTGGGTGGTCTCTTCTCGTGTTTGTGATGGGCAGACTAATAATTTTTATAAAAAAAAGAAATGTCAGCCGTATTTGATTCCATTTAGATTCTTTGGGTTGCAGTTCGATTTGAATCGATATTGATCTAAATGGTCCGTTACCGGTTCAGTACGAAGTGGAAATACACCAATAATTGAGAGTAAATTTTGACAATTTAGAAATATTTATTCTTGAATGTCATGCAAACATGTCGTCGGTCACGTCACTTTTTTTTTTTTTTTTTTTTTTTTAAGCGATAGAACATCTGAATATAAAAACTTGCACATAATGTAATTGTGCCCCTGGATTACAAGGTGGTGGTCAAGTTTATTTGTGTAGCCCTTCAAAGACCCTGTAAATTCATTTCCCTGATTTAATGAGTGACCTGCTCTATGTCTGAAGTGCCTTGAGACAACTTTGGCGCCATATGGATAAAGTTGATTTGAATTGAATATACTTGCCAATTTTCTTTTCTTATTCATTCAAATTTGGCAGGCTTGTTAACAATACTCTGCGGTGTGTCAAATTTACTGTATTTTCACGACCATCAGGTGCATTTAAAAGTCTTAGATTTTCTCCAAAATGGACAGGGCGCCTTATAATGCGGCGTACCTTATGTGTGCACAAATCTCTAAATGTTGTTGTGACGAGCGCTCCGCTTGACTGAGTGGGAGCATTTCCTGCCGACACGTTGCTTATACAGAGGAAAAGCAGACGTGGCTGAGGACAGCATGCGGCCGTTAAAGGGGGAAGGGTCGAAAACTACGCTTACGAAGCACAGTTTAAACTGCAAGCTCTGAGTTACGCGGACGAACATGGGAATCGAGAATTCAAGATCAACGAATCCATGGTTCGCAAGTGGAGGAAGCGGGAAAGTGAAGGTGCGTGCGGCGTGGGAGCGATGGATGACGAGATGGCGAACACAGCTTTACTAAGACTAGGAGGCAGCGCACGGCGAGTTACGCCCCAATTTGTGAATGGATTGTGGATGCTTGGGCTAACGTGTCTGCTTGCATTTGATGTTCGAGCTTTCGTAAAAGCCGGCTGTCATTTCTGAGGAGCCGCACGGCAACGAGACTGACTCGAACCTGGCGTGTTTGATTGAGAACTTGCCCAGCTGTTCATTTTGGATACAGAACGTGAGGATTGTGATGGATTTGTGGATGAGGATTGGTCAAAAAATAATGCAAGTACATTGTTAAATACTTCAATAAAGTACAACCGAACTCAGTTTTGCTCCCGCTTCCTTTTCAAAAACATTGTTTTAGCGCGCACGCATGCTACCGCTTGTTTTAAGCTAGTGTATGTTTTACCATGCCTGCCCCCAATAATACGTTGCGGTGCGCCTTATGTATGTGTTAAATACAGAAATAGACCCCGTAACTGAGACTGCGCCTTTTAATACAATGCACCTTATGGTCGTGAAAATACGGTACTTTTTTAAACATTTTTTTTTACCCTCTACAGGGTCTTTAATATGACTGTTCTCTATCATTTATTTCTTCATTTTCAAGATTGACTTTTTCCTCTGAATATCGGCAATTTATTTTCAATTTCTTTTTTAGTTTTTTCCTCTCTCGAACAAATCCAAGACTGTACATTTTACCAACAATGGACTTTTGAGTGCCTTATGTTGGCGACATTGTAGTTGAACACGAGTCTCATTGCTTTCCATGTATTTTTTGTATGTCTTTTAATTGCAGCGCAGCAATGACACGGCAGAAAAGCTTGTTACGTAACACTGCAAAAAAGACATGCTCATCCTGGCTTAGCTGCTGCTTCTTTTTTTTTTTAATGGACAAAGTTCAAACAAAAAAAGTCTGACAATGGTTAACCCCTTTGTCAAACAGTAGTAGTACAACCTTTATGTTAACTGCCAGCTCAACCTCTGAGTCTTATTTTCCAAACACTCTCATTCCGAAACCGAAATTGGTACAAACGCTTGATCATTAATTTTTACATGCTCATTATTGCGACAGTGGCTATAAAAAGGCTTACAACCTCCCATTCAAATGCCAGGTTTTTGTTATATCAAAAGTATTTTCAACCTTGTGACCTTTGACCTGTAGAACACATTTTTTTTGGGGGGGGTGGGGGGTTCTTTTTGAGAGAGGAAATAAAAATGAACATCTAAGATGATTTGGTTACAGAAGTGTGCACACCCACTTATACCTCACATTCGACAGCATGGTAAACGAGAATCAGAACATCTCCCACCATTTAAATTGCCTCTGATTAACCCCAAATGAAGTTCAGCTGTTCTAGTAGGGTTTTTAAATTGTTTTAAAATGAGTATTACAAAAGAAATGGAACTTTAATCTTTTACTATTGTATTGTGAAATAAGTAGTATATTATTTTTTTTACTTTAGTCAAAATACAACTTTATTCTAAAAAGAATGACTGTATTCTGCTAAGGGTCTGACTTCATATAGTAAAACCAAAACTTTATCCTAAGAAAATATTTAAGTGTAATTAAAAAAATAATAAATAAAGTTATAATAGTATGACTATATTCTTTGAAAAATACTGCTATATTATGGGAAAAATAGCGTTGTCCTCAAAAAAGTAGAACTTTATTCTTGGGGGGGGGGGAAAGTGACTTTCGTAAACATGATTTTATTCTTGTAAAAAAGACTTCTCATAAGAGTATCTTAATCTCAATTTTATTATGACTTTTTCAACCATTTTTCAAAGATGTTATTTCTCAATAATAGAGCTTTATTCTCGCACAAATCTAACTTTATTTTTGAAAAAAAAAAAAATTCATATGGTAAAAGTGCAACTAGTCAAAAAAATATATTAAACTGTATTGTAACAAGTAGTATTCCCAAAATACGACTAAATTTATGTAAGACTATGAAAGTATGTCCTGAAAATATTTGAGCATATTTTCTGAAAAACACAATTATATTCTGGAAAAAAAAAATACCGCTTTACTCTTGAAAAATAATTTTGACTTTATAGAGTAACGCTTTGACTTTATGAAATAAAAGACTGTTCATTGATGCGAAACTCTCACTGAGTTGACTACTGCGGTTTTACTACTGAATTCCTGTACAATGTTTTCCCCCTCTTTGTCAGTGTGGAGAAGTCTGCCATCGAGCCGCAATCTCCCACCCAATCTCTGGAGGTCATATGACATATGACGGCGCGTTACAGAGGCCAAGAGGCCGACCGAACTGCTGGCTGAACAGATTTGATTGTGCAACGCGTGCACTGCAAAGCTTTTTGCAGAAGCTGGCAGTTCGAATCACGAGTTGGAAGAGTTGAACACGTGGAAATTTTTTTTTTTTTTTTTTTTTTTCTTCACCCCCGATAAAAGCACGTGACCGGCAGCTAAAAAGCTCCATTGATTTGCTTTGGAGGTGTAGTAAGCGACGCATGGGGAAGGTAGATTTTCTCCTTGGCGCGACAGCCTGGACCAGTCGATTTCAATTCTATAAGTGCGCTGTGAAGACTTTCAAAATGTCAGCTTCAATCTTGACAAAATTATTTGTACTTTTATTCTTGGAAAGAAATAGGATCACCAACAAAACAGATCATATCAATCAATCAATAAATTAAACCTTAGAACAACACCAAGATTTCAAAATATGAGTCAGTGAATATTAATATGTCAGTGGTGATTTGGTTTTATTCCTGCTTAATAATGCTAGTTAAACCACAGACCTCTGTATGTACAGTGTATTAACTCATTTACAGGTTTTCTGTTGCTTCATGTAGCTGTCAAACTATTTTAATTAGCGACAACAATTGAATGGATTCCGTGTGCTTTAAGTATGCGGACCTTTGTGTCAGCTTTGTCAAAGTGACATTGTTTTTAACCTTCAAACAGTTGGTCTAACAGGTTTGAGTCAGAGTTGGATGTTCTGCCACTCGGGATGGCTTTTACGTCTTGTTTCGAGGATGTGATGGAAGTTTGAAATACCGTTGAGGAAATTACAAAAATCAACAACAAGAAAATGATAACAACCAAAGAAGTAATTTCTCCAAAAATGCAACTTAACAAGGTTAAAATGTTTTTACTGCCAAATACAACGTTAGTTTTCAAGCTAATAAGACTTTATTCTCTGAAAGAAATTGACTTAAATTTTCAAATAACTATAGTAATTTTTCCAGGAAAAAAATAAAACGTACCAGTATTTCTCATTAAAAAAAACTCTTTCTCGAATAGATATCACTTACACTAAAATAAATGCAACGTTGTTCTTCCTACAAAAATGTAAAAAATGTTTCCCCTTGAATAATACAACTTTGCTTCGAGAAACCAGCTTGGTGGTCGAAGTTATTTTTAAGCCTCGTGGTTCTAATCTAGACTTAAATGTGCTGTGGCATTTCCCAGAGGGAAGGGGGGAGAAAAGTGAATGTCTGGGGGGAGAGGGGTTTGAAATGGCTTTTCGCATTAATCTGCCAGCGTAGGCATCCTTGGAGGCGGCTAGTTTGCCTCCAATGCCAAACCCACTGCGCCGCTTTCACCGTCGTCATCAATAAACGCAATTCCGCAGGGCATATCCCGTTGACGAAGAAGTCATTTTAAAATACTCCTTTATTCTCAAAAGTCAAAATGTTCTCATAAAAAGATTTAAAAAAAAAAAAATTTGGGGGGGGGGGGGAATACAGCTTTTTGGGGGGAATGATTTTTTTTTTTTTCTACCCCAAAAATATTTTTTTTTTGTAAAATTACTAAATGATGAACACAGAATTTCATGAAAAATATTTTTTTTAAATCTTTAAAAAAATAAAATAAAATAAAATACAATTCACTTTGCAAAAATTCACATGAATAGCGGTCATATTCAGTGAAGGAGTGAATTGTCTTTAAAATTTGGTTTTGTTAAACCCTGCCTGATTCAATTCCTGTATATAACATGGAAGTAACAAGGTCAGTGCATCTGTGTCACACCTGGGACCCTGTGGAGTTAAGTTTTAAAAACAGGATATATGACAGCTTCTTCTTTTTTTTTTAAAATGAATGAATGGATAAACTAGTGATTTCCTGAGGTAAAATGTGCAGACCGCAGAGCAGCTCCTGGTTAGAGGAAGTGAAATGCACACGTATAAACTACAGTGCTGTAACAATGGATTGTCCCCCTTCTCAAATTCTTATATTTTTACATAGTTTCCCCACTTTAATGTTTAAGATCATCAAATAAATGTAAATATCAGACAAATATAACCCAGGTGAATTTCAAATAATCACAACTAATCACAACTTTTGGTTAATTTTCAGAACAGAACCCGTCGGACAAAAGAGCTAAAATAGCTGCAACAAAATGACACGATCCATACAAATTCAAGAACAGTCAAGAAATAAAGTAATTGACATCTATCAGTCTGAAAAGGGTTACAAAAGCCATTTCTAAAGCTTTAGGATTCCAGCGAACCATAGGGAGAGCCATTAACCTCAAATGGAGAAATTATGGAACAGTGGTGAACCTTCCCAGCCTACAAAGAGTAGCCCAAGAAATCAGCAATGCACTCGGCTTATATTTGTCTGATATTTACATTTCTTTGATGATGTTAAACATTAAAGTGGGGAAACTATGTAAAAATATAAGAATTTGAGAAGGGGGCAAATACCTTTTCATGGCACTGTATCATGTCCACGTCGCATGAATACTGACTTGACTCTGACTGCAGGATTACCACGGCAAAAAGAGGATTCCAAATTGGGAAAACGTCTCCTGAGTGGCCACTAACAACCAACGCCAGGCACGTCTGATTGGGTCAGATTCTGGACTATCTGCAGTTTGACTGGTGGGTCTGGGGTTTCCTTCTGTCAGCCATGTTGGAGCGAGAAGAGGAAATCACCGTCAGCCTGGCATCAATGGATTTTAACTTGTGTCGACGGGGAACAATGGAGGCAGCTTTCGGACATCAGCAAAGACTTATGGGATAAATTCAGTGAACTGCAGTCCCGCAATGCATTGCTCGTTGAGGAAGAAGCCGCCCACGCGAGGCTCGAACTTCTCGGCCATCGCCGTGCCCTCCATGCACGGCTCGGGCTACCTGGACTACATGGTGGAGAGTCACGCCTCCAAGTCGCTGAAGATCATGGACGAGTTCAGGAGGCAGGAGATGCTGTGCGATCTGGTGCTCCGCGTCACCAACAAGGACAGGACCATAGACTTTAAGGTGAGCAAGGGGACTACAGCAAGTCCAATGGGACACTAGGGGAGTTTTCAGAAATTGAAATGCTAACATATTTTTCAGAAAGTCAACATTTCAACCATAAATTGTAGAGCTTTATTCACAAAAATATTGCAGCATTATAGTTTTGGGAAATTCCACTGCTAACATAGGTTTGGAAAATTGAACTGCTAACATTTACTTTCTGGATATTCAACTGGTAAACGTTCTAGTTCTCATTAATTCGAGTGCTACTATAATAGTTTAAATTTTTAACATTTTTGTTTTAGGAAATTTAACCGCTCAACATTATAGTTTTGGAAATTCGACTGCTAGCATTATAGTTTTTGGAAATTCAGATGCGAGCATAGTTTTCGAAAAGTCAACATTTCGAGTTCTACATTAACATTGACATTGAAAAATTTCAAAAATGTCATTGCTAACATTAGTCTTTTTGAAGTTCAGTATTCTAGATCATTGAGCCGCATTTAAGATGTATTTATTTTTTTTCCCCTAATTTCGTATTTGTGACATATTGTTCCTTATAGTGTAGTTATCGGAAATTCAATATTTTAACGTTAGAGAATTGTCTCAGAATATATTAAGACTTTTTTCTGGGACATTATTTAAAAAATGTTGTTATCTTTTTCCCCTGTGTCAGGTGCACAAGGTGGTGCTGGCCTCGTGCAGCCCCTACTTCCGGGCCATGTTCACCAGCAGTTTCAAGGAGTGCCAGGCCTCCGAGGTCACCCTGCGCGATGTCTGCCCCCAAGTGCTGGGGAGGCTCATTGACTTCGCTTACACGTCGCACATCATCGTGGGCGAGAAGTGTGTGCTGCACGTACTCTTGGCTGCCATGAGGTAAAACAAAAATCTCATTTAAAAAAAAAAATAAATAAATAAATAAAATAAAAAAATAAAAAAGTATTGCGAGGATAATTTTCGGAAATTACATTTTTTTTCCCCAATTCAACAGTACAGTGTTCGACAATTGTCGAAGCGCGATTTTCTTCTTTTTTTTTAACTTGTTATTCAAAAATTAAAAAAAGAAAAAACCTGAAATATTTTTAGTGAATTATTTTTTTGTGACATTTTCAAACATGTAATTGTCTTTGCTAATATAGTTTTCAGGAAATAACATTTCAGCATTAAGTGATTGTCAAAGGGAACGTTACAAGATTTTTTTTGTTTGTTTGTTTTACTTTTGTGACTTTTCTTCAACATTAAACGATTGTTGAAGAGTATAGTACAAGTTAATTTTTGATTTTGTGACGTTATTAAAAAAATGTAAAAAATAAAAAATTGCTAAGTTCGTTTTTAGAAATTCCATTTTGTTCAAAAATGTCCTCGCTAACATAGCTTTCTCAATTATATTTGTTTGAGTATGTAAAGAAAATGTGTTGTAAATATTATTTAAAAAATGCTGGTCTCCCATTGCCCAAGCAGAATTGACATCGCCACGTGATCTTCTGATGCTTATGTGGCAAGAAATATAAAAATAAAATGATAAACATGCTAATGTATGCAACAGTATCCACGTAGCGGCAGCGCTTTTTCTCTCTATCCGCAGTCTACTCTTGGATAGTATTTGACACGTAAATACAAGAAACGCTCACTCCCCACCATTGTCCGACTGATGCATTCAAAGTGGCGTGCTTTAGGGAATTTCTTCACGGCAGTTGGTTTAATGAAGTCAACTATTCCTGCATGCCTTGTGTCAGGTTTCAGATGGAGGACGTGGCCAAGGCGTGCTGCGACTTCCTCACCAAGCACCTGGAGTCGTCCAACGTCATCGGCATCACTCGCTTCGCCGAGGAGCTCGGATGCGCCGACCTGTACCAGCGTGGCCGCGAGTACATCAACACGCACTTCAGTGAGGTGACCCATACGCACCACGCTTTCTGCTGCACCATCAACATGTCAAATACGTCCCTACTTTGACTTTAGGGTCTTAATTGGTTCCGCGATCACGCGTGTAGCTGAGTTAAGTCGTATAGCGGTACGGTTCTAATTCCTTTTGGGGCCAAGTTCGTAATTAAAATCGCTCGTGTCTTAAATCTACTTTTCCTGTTGAAATGAACGGAAATGTAATTAATTGGTTTCAAGCCCACCAAAGCCCACCAACTATGTTTTTAATGTCAATGTATGTTAAATGAAAATCACTAACATCACAATCAATAGTATTGTACTGCATTAAACGTATAGTAATAACATAATCAGCTAGAACTAAATAGTTTTTGCAAAATGTTTTGCTTTATTTCAATAGCTATTGTACTGCTCCTTCTGGTGTGCGTGGTTTGGGCATCAAGGGGCAGTTGAATGCATACATACAGTGTAATAGACGCAGATTGTATGATTAAAAAACAAAGGCGACTATCATAACTAAGATGCAGGATATCGTTTGTTTTTTGCAGCACGTAAAGAATATATGCCGGTGAGTATTGTCATAAAGTATGCCCTGTCAGTATGTGTTGCGCACCGACTGCGTGGTTGTCTTCCACCGGGCTCCTTCTTTTCATATGCAAAACAATGTGAAAATGTCTGTTTCTGAGGGAGAATTAAAGTCGCTAAGTTGGCAACAGTGACTCTGCGTTTGTAAAGTAGTTCATCACTGTTGACAGCCATGTTGTTAGTGTAAGCAGTGTACATCAGCGGGGGATGTGCTTTAAACCACGGAAGTCGCTAAAAAACAATCAGACGCAGTGGAAAAACATTTCTAAATAATCGTCCTGAGCAATAAAGTCGGAAATAATCGATAAAGCCAATTCATTGTCCAGCCCTTCATTTTCCCCTACGTGTCTTGTGGCGGTGGTGATGCCCAGGTGACGAAAGAAGACGAATTCTTCAGTCTGTCTCACTGCCAGCTGCTGGAACTCATCAGTCAGGACAGCATCAAGGTGCTGTGCGAGTCTGAGGTGTGTTTTTGCTCATTAACGCTCTACTTAAGTCAATCCTTTGCTATTGGAGTGACTCAGAATTTGACCTGAAGTTCCAAGGTACGTAATATATTTAAAGCCTGCGTGAGATGGCGTATCTTTGTGTGCGTGTATGTACACTTTTACTAAGGTACTACTGTAGTGTGCACTTATTACTCATACTAATTAATTCATTGAAATAACAATTATAAATGTCAATTAATTCATTGAAATAATTATAAATATATGTATCAGTTTATAAATGACAAAACAAAAATAAAGTATCAAATGAGCCAATTAGCAAAACATATATACACCAATGATTCAAACTATATTAAACAGTTATTTAAACAATTTTATACAAAATATACAATCCAATTAACGTATTTAAAATATATGAACAATTACAAAAATATATTAACAATTTGAAATATCAACTAATTAGTTCAAAATATTTAACCCAATTATTTGAAATAAAAATAGGAATTCCTTATTTAATGTATATTAACAATTGTGGAAAAAAGTAAAACAATTATACAAATCTGTCAAACAAAACATAAGTGCACTGATAGAAAATATAACAATTATTTCTACCTATTAACATTTTTTTAATTAACCAATTATACAGATAATTTTTTTTTAATCATTGTAATAGATAACTTAACATTTCATGATTGTAAGTTTTACTATTAACAACAGTTACTTGTATAACGTATTTTTACACTTTATAGAAAGTAACCACGCTTAAGTTTAACTTAAAACTTTGTCTGTACAAATAGGTTATAATAGTGAAGTTTCAGCTCCTGAATGTAATTAATTGACAAGTTGAATTTGAAATATGAACAAAATGAAGGTTGAATGGCCTGCTGGAATCAAATGTACTTATGTTGGATTCTGCTAAAAACCTCAGTCAGACCCACGGTTCTAATGTAAATTCGGCATTATGAAACATTTCGATAACATTACATAGCATTCATTTCCTTTGCAGGTTTACAAGGCATGTACAGACTGGGTGCGCTGGGACATGGAGAATCGAGCCCAGTACCTCCATGCCCTCCTGAACGCGGTCCACATTTACGCCCTTCCGCCCAAGTTCCTCAAAAATCAGCTTCTGTCCTGCCCCATCCTCAGCAAGGTACTTCCTTAGCCGAAGTTTGGCCTTTCCTAGCTAAACGCAGTCACGTGGGAGACTCTGTCATGCTCAAAATAAAAACAAGGGACATGCTCCCAGTCACGTGCTCTTTGAACATTTCCCACACACTTTGCGTCGGTTTTTTTTCTTCTGTCCTGCAGGCCAACGCTTGTAAGGACTTCCTGTCGAAAATCTTCCAGGATATGGCGCTGAGGAAGGTTCCTCCAGCACCCATACGTGGAACACAACTCATCTATGTGGCCGGCGGGTATTTATCTATGCTACATTACTTCTGTGTCGCTGTTTAAAAGCATGTAGCAACATATTTTTGTCTCTTTTGGTTTAACTCCCCCTTAATTGTGTTGATACTTTTCAGTAAGGTGATGTAAAACCTAATTGGGAGCATTCATCTACAAAGTTTAGTCTATTTTTTATAACATTAATTTTTTAATCTAAAAACAACAACAAAAAATGACTGTTTTTGTGAAGCAAATTTATTTATATAGTGCATTTCATACACAAGGTAACTCGATGTGCTTTACATGATTTAAAAGCATTTAAAAACAAATCAAACAGCTTATAAACATTTAAAACATAGTGGGGGAAATACAATTAAAACAGCATACAGTGCAAGAAATATAATTTAAAAGTGGAAATGCTCTAAAAAGCCTGGGAAAAAAATAATCGTTTTTAACCTGCACTTAAAATCATGCACACTTAGGGCTGACGTCACTTCTGTTAGCAACTTATTCCATTTGTGTGCCGCATAATAGCTAAATGCTGCTTCACCACATTTGCTTTGGACTCTGTGCTCCACTATTTGACCCGAGTCTGTCGATTTCCGAGCCCTACTGGGTTTATATTCCATTTGCATTTCATTCAGGTATTCAGGACCTAAACCGTTTAGTGATTTACAGACCAGTAGCAGAACTTTAAAATGTATTCTAAAGCTAACTGGAAGCCAGTGTAAAGCATTTATAATTGGAGTAATATGCTTTGACCCCTTTGTTCTGGTCAGAACCCGAGCGGCAGCATTCTAAATGAGCTGTGGCTGTTTAATGCTCTTTTTAGGGAGTCCAGTCAGAAGACCTTTACAATAGTCAAGTCTACATGAGATAAAAGCATGGAAAAAAACTATCTGTCAGTTAGGTGTTTTAAAAACTGCTTGGAAACATTAATCTCCAAATTTTTTTGTCCAAAAAAAAAAAAAAAAAAAAACAGAAATTACACATCCTTTGTTCTTGTCTTCAAGATCAATAGGCTTCCTGTTGTCTTTTTCCAGATACAGGCAGCATTCCCTGGCCACCATGGAGGCTTACGACCCCGTCCGGAAAGTGTGGCTCAAACTGGCCGACATGCCGGCTCCCAGCAGCGGCCTTGGGGCTTGCACGCTCTTCGGTCTGCTCTACACTGTATGCCCGCAGCCGCTCGAACACACTCACCCGCCACCCGCCGTTTATTTATTTATTTATTTTAAGACGGGGTCTTCGTCGTGATGTCTGTTTTGGGCCTTACAGGTGGGCGGCAGGAACCTGTCGCTGGAGTGCATCACCGACTCCAGCGCATTATGCTGCTACAACCCTATGACCAACCAGTGGAGCCAGCGCGCACCCCTCAACGCGCCCCGCAACCGGGTGGGGGTGGGCGTGGTGGATGGCTGCATCTACGCCGTGGGGGGCTCGCAGGACTCCACGCTGCACAACACTGTGGAGCGGTGAGTGACGCATGCATGTACGGAAAATTGAGTACCTGTATGTACAGTGCCATCGAGTATTGCTCCCTTCTCCTTTTTTCCAGTTTCCCCACTATTGTTTGATCATCATACAAATGTAAATATCAGACAAAGATAACCCAAGTAAACCAAAAATCTATTTTTTTAATGATTTTATTTACCTGGCCCTGTGAATGTGAGTCCGCATGTATATAATTCTCCCGCCTTTAAACTCGACATCAGACGGGATTGGTTCCCTCTCCTCCAGACCGTGCAACAGAGTCACCACCGCTCATTTTCTAAAGGCGTTGGGATTATCATGGATCCGGATGAAATGCGCGTGAGCAAAGTCCACTTTAGTCGCAAACAAGACGTTAAGCGTGTGTCCCTCCAAGGAGGACTCGGCGAGATATTTGCTTGTAATAACAGATGGATTATGGCCCTTTGACAGAGGGATTACTTTGTTTGTTTGACATCATTTTAATGTAATCCATTTCATATTGCCCAAATGGAAAGTAATGAAGCATTTCTTTGATTTTGCAGGTGGGACCCCGAGACCAATCGTTGGTCCTTCGTGTGCCCCATGCTGGTAGCCCGCCTGGGGGCCGGGGTGGCGGCCTGTGGGGGGGCGCTGTACGTAGTGGGCGGTCTGGTCGGGCAGAGCCGATCCAACACGGCCGAAAAATACCAGCCGGACACCAACACTTGGCACCCGCTGGCGCCCATGAGCACTGCACGCAGCGGACTGGGTGAGTCCCAAAGAGGGAGGTTTTGAGTACATTTTCTAAATGGACCTTTGGAGCATGATGTCACACGTACCTCTGGGTGGCAAAAGCTCAACCGATCGCCAGTGGCACCACTACTAAACAAACCCTTTGACCGAAGCAGAGCCACTGAGAAAACAGACCACCGTACCACTACCACCGTAGTTTCAATGTGTGAAGTGTCAGCCAAAAAGAAAAATGGTATGTTTTCCCCTGCTATTCACGAGTCAATGGCCTGACTAAATGAAGCTGCTACCCTCATATCAACATGGTTGCTTGGCCCAAAGACACCACAAGATGGCACCAAAGCAATATTTGTTTATGAGACTTTGCTTTGGCCTGAGCACAAATTTTGTTTCCATGTATAACAGAGAGGGTCCCAACAATATATAGTATGTACAGTAATTCTACATTGTAAAACGTTTTTCTTTACGTTCCTCTGAGTTGTTTTTATACAACAGTCCTATATTTCTTTATTAACTCATTCACTGCCAACCTTCCCAGTTAACATGGATCTTTGTCTTCTAAAGCCGTCAATGGCAGTGAATGTGTTAAAATCCTGAAACAAAGAAATTTGAATCTGATATTTTCATCTGCTTTCCACACTAGTGTCGTATGCAGCGTAAAACCACCTCCAAAGGATTTTTTTTTCTATTCAAATTAATTCAAATGCAAAACTAGTCAGCTCCATTTTTTTGGGAATTGAATGAAATTAATTAAATTTTACATTTAACTTGTTGAAAAAAGTCTTTCAAAGAGGTCTTTGTCATTTCATCACAACACCAGACAACTCCAAGAAAATAAGTTCAAAAAACAGACTTAGTCCAAAATTTTCACATAACTAGAAACCTACACTGAAATGTTAAGTTTTATGTAGTAACTTCACTGATGTGTTTTATGACATCATCTCTCTTACTCTTCTTACTCATCTTCTCTGTAGCTTACTCTCCCATAGTTGATGTCGTCTTTAGACTTGTCCTATGACACTGGTTCTCAAGGTGTGGTACGATTACCACTAGTGGTATGTGGACTCTCTCTAGTGGTACAAGAAAGACTCACAAAGTGAAACACAAATACAAAATTATTATTTTTTTTTTTTTAACTCTAGTACAGTAAAATTTTTACTTGGCAAGCACGGTTCAGTTGTATTTAACTTTTGAGAAGAGTAGAATAAATTAGCATTTAATTATGACAAGCTAAACCACTGTTATGATTGTCTTTTCACACGCAATGAAATAGTTAACGATGATTATGTGTGGGCAGGCCTCGTGTGCGTCAACGCTCACCTGTACGCCATCGGTGGCTACGACGGATTCAACCAGCTGGCCACGGTGGAGCGCTACAACATAGCCCGGAACACGTGGGAGGACCGGACGTCCATGCAGTGCTGCCGGAGCACGCACGGCGTGGCTGTGCACCAGGGGTGCATTTTTGTGCTAGGTCAGTTTACACACACACAATGACTACAGTGACTACAGGCCACCACAAATTGTGGTAAATTGCAAATGGTAAACACCCCCTTTGAAATGTTTAGAATTGCCTATAATATTAGTCCAAACTTTTTGTTGCAAGGGCCGCCGCATACAGAAAATGAACACGCTAAAACCAATTCATCAGTGTAAGTAAACTTATACTCAGCAATTATATATTGTTATATATATGCATGTAGAAACCCAAATTCCGATGAAGTTCGTATGTTTGCAATCATTTGCAAATCTTTTTCAACCTATATTCAAGTGAATAAGACATGGTAAGTTAACACAGTTCATCGCCACATCTACAAATGCAAGTTAAAACTCTACCATGTACAGCAAAAGCAATGTATCAACAACACCCAGAAACGTCTCTGGGCCCAAGCTCATCTGAGATCGACTGACGCAAAGTGTGGTCTCGATTCAAATTGTTTTGGGAAACCACGGATGTCGTGTCTGAGCTGAAGAGGAAAAGGATCATTGTTATCAGTGCAAAAAATTGATGGTGTGTTAGTGCCCATGGCATGGGTAACTTGCACATCTGTGAAGGCACTATTAATCCTGAAAAGGTATATCCAGATTTTGGAGCAACATATGCTGCCATCCAAGCAACGTCTTTTTCAGGGACGTCCCTTCTTATTTCAGCAAGACAATGCCAAGCCACATTCTGCACGTGTTACAACAAGCCTTAATGATCTGTTTGGCTTGATCAAATCGGACGATATTTAGCATTATATGCAAATTTTGTGATCGGCTGTAATGTCAGAAATCGCCGATCCACGTCATTGATCAGATCCGCAAAGACAGACATTACAGCAGACACAATCTTGTTTACTCCAGAGATGTTCAATGCTACCGTTGTGTGTGTTTGAGTGTGAAAGCCAGCCTTTTTTTAGAACTGCCGCGTGTTCAGTGAGACTGTTGCACATCTAGGTTGCAATTCCGCCTCCACATCCCAGTGGTGGTTCCAGGTGAGGGTAAGGGGGGGCCAGTGCCCTCTAACACTATGCTTGTCCTGCCAGAATTTAACAACCATGGATGAATGGTCCAAGCAAGTTGTTTTCTGACTAGATTGTCTGGAAAAAAAATTCAGTTAGACCCCGGTAAACATAAACCCACACCTTAAACCTTGATCTGTCCAGAATCCAGAAGGAACATTGTGCTTGTCTCCATCTGTGCATTTGTTGTCGCCGTCCAGGAGGCTTCAACCAGCATGATTTCGTGTCCAGTGTGGAGTGCTACTGCCCGGAGAGGAATGAGTGGACGTACAAAAGCGACATGTTGCTGGGGCGTAGCGGCATGGGTGTGGCCGTCACCATGGAACCGTGTCCAGCCAACCTGCCTCCAGAGGAGGACGATGACGACGACGGCGGCTGACGGACGACCACTGACGGACACTTTTGTAAATGGACGCCTCAGACAAACGTGATGTGGATTATTTCAGGTGGACACTTTTTTTATTTTTTTATTTTTTTATTATTTGTTTTTTTAACCGTGAACTCATGACTACCAATGTGCTACAACAACTCCAGATATGCCTTGAGATGCGAGTTTAATTCGTTCCATGACCACTCTCATCGCAAAATATTTTTCTCCATTGAAATTAATGAGGCGGCTCGGTGGGCGACTGGTTAGAGCGTCAGCCTCACAGTTCTGAGGACCCGGGTTCAATCCCCGGCCCCGCCTGTGTGGAGTTTGCATGTTCTCCCCGTGCCTGCGTGGGTTTTCTCCGGGTTTCCTCCCACATCCCAAAAACATGCATTAATTGGAGACTCTAAATTGCCCGTAGGCATGACTGTGAGCACGAATGGTTGGTTGTTTCTATTTGCCCTGCGATTGGCTGGGAACCAGTTCAGGGTGTACCCCGGCTCCTGCCCGATGACAGCTGGGATAGCCTCCAGCACGCCCGCGACCCTAGTGAGGAGAAGCGGCTCAGAAAATGGATGGATGGATGGATGAAATTAATGAAAATGCTATTAATCCATTCCATCCTACCCCCCCAAAAAAAAGAAAATAATTTTTTTTAAGAACAAAAATACCACTCCATAACATTGTAGCATATAAAACATACATTGATGACACAAATAAATAGAATAATTATAGTTATACTCACACTTCGCATCAATTGAATGACCATTGTGCCTTGGCCACCAAGGGGCAGTAAAAGATGGTTAGACGGCTATATTGTATATCTGTACAGTCTAGATGTCTCAGCTCCTCGTAGAGCATAAAGAATATATGACTGTGTTCCGTGATGGTGAATGTGTAAATGTGTTGCTGCATCGTTTGTGTTTAAATATCAGTACTTAAAGGGTTATACGTTTCCCATCATGTGTTAGCATTAGCATTAATCTAGTGGACTAAAGGCATATGAATGGAAATGCAATTGCTCTGTTCCAGTCCTCCTCAAAGAAACGTACTCAACGTTATTGTACTGTATAAAAACACAGTAATAACATTGGCTCTCCGCATAACCCACAAAAACGGAAAATCACAAGCCAATACACCAAAAACAGCTGTACCGAATGGATTGTCCTTCGCGTTGTTCGTCTTCTGTGGGGTCGATTGGCACTTTGCAAACCAGCTCATGGGCGCATTAGTGCCACCAATTGGTATTGTCCTTCGACTGCCACTAAGCCAATATGAATTGATAGTGGATGTTGTGAAGTGTGCTGGCGGCGGGGGTTCGTATTTAGTTTGTATCTCAAGACAAACAAATTGGTCAAGCGACGGCCCGTGTCGCAAGTCTCTGCACTCGTATCTCAAGACACGCCTGTAATCTATACCGGGGCCGGCTCGCCCATAGGGCGAGATTAGCAAATGTTTAGGGCGCCGTGGCCTCTCGGGGTCGCCCCGAAAAAAAAAAAAATAATTGGGTAAGGATTCACATTCAATATACAGTAATTATATTAAAACATTCCTATTAACTTTTAATTTGAAATTAGTATGTTTCAATTTTACGGAAACGAAAATCGGTAAACTGAAATTCATGTAAACAATTAATTAAATAAGTCAAGAGGATCCGTGGGAAATAGTTTGAAATCGGCGTTCTTGCCTCCGGGCGTTACAGCGACACACCCAGCTACCGATGATCACAACTCTGATGTAAACAAACGTCGCTAGCAAGTACAGAATAGGACAAAGAGGCTTCGTAAAGGTACGTTTGCAGTGGAACGCTTTGTCCACAACTGAATCATCCACACGAGTCCGAACGGTTAAAGCTCTTTCTTTTTAGACCGAGACTCGTTCAGCTGTTTTTTGTGTGGAGCACGCAACGTGCTTGATTTGCATTGAATTCACTCTTGTGTCCGCATTGCTTGCAGTGCATTTCTAAATGTTCAAAGTCAGTTGCACTTAAAATAGTATATGATAAAGATGAGCCTAAAATAATTCCATGATTGATGAATGAATCTGAATGAATCAAATTTTCTGTACAATACTACATATTAAAGGGCAATGAGAACATGGATATACGTTAAGAATTTAATGTTATAACAACAGCGACTGCTTTTTATTTATTATGAAGAAATGTGAAACCTAAGTTCATCCAAGGCTGGTGCTGGTGCTATAGTAACTACAAATGTGTATTATGTTTCTCTTGCTACCTACAGTTATTTACTAGATCATATTTTCCCCAAATATTTAATTCTGAATCATTCAAATGCTAATACACTCAATGCACATTAGCCACTGATGAAGGAATGCAACCTTTTGATGACCTGTCAAACTAAACTACTGAATCCCAAAATAAAAAGAGGAAAAACAAAAAGATAAAAGTTGCTTTGGTATTGAGTGAACTAAAAACAGATGAAATCTTTGGTGGATGAATCCATCTTTTTTAAATGGGGAAGTTGCACTTTTAAAATAATTTGACAACTATAATGAAAAAGCTAGCAAAGGCTCAAATGTAAAGCAACTCCCAAGTATTATCGCCACAAAAGGATTTTTTTATTTTTTTTAATATATATTCTCATATTCGCCACATCGGGTTGGGCCGGCCCTGAGTTATCCATTAATTATACTATTGAATTATATGTCGTCATTGCTCTCTTTAAATGTGTGTTCCCTTAATATTTCACTGTCCTCCTACATTGTTTTTCTTGCAAAAATAAACACAAAAAGGTTTCCCATAATTAACTCAGCCAGTGTTGTGACTGCACCCAAACAACCACTAGATGGTGCAAGAGGCCCGGAAATCGGCAATTTTTCGTCATACAACTTTAGTGGATAATGACGATGGAACAGCTGAGGCACAAGTCTTATTATTATTATTTTTATTTATCCTGTTTTTCTGTTTTAAAAAAAAAAATCTAATAAAAAGAAATGGATAATGTTGTATGGTTATCGTCACACTTCCTCTGATTTCACTGGTACCCATCTTAAAAAAATAAAATAAAATAGATAACCAAAGAAAAAGCAAGTACAGTGATGCCTTGCGATACAAGTTTACATTCTTCCGTGACCATGCTGGCACAAAACAAAAATTGCATTTTTTAAAAATATAAATAGTACTACATATTGTACTTGATAAAAGCATATTGTAATAACATAATTAAATGGTATGTAAAAAAAATTAACAATTTGAGTATCATGATTCATTTATTGCAGCTCCTTCTGGTGTGTACGGCTTATCCACCAGGGGGCAGTGTAATACAGTCAAGCAGACACAAACAAAGAAGAGTTTCACCACTACTTTAAGTGACTCTGTAAGCTGCTGATGCACCGTTTGTGCTCAAATATCTGTTGCTTAAAGCATTATAACATTGCTGCATGTATGCTGTTTGCTCGCACGTCTATGGCGTTTTGGATTGCTTGTTTGCAATAAGCTCAGCGGAGATTTTCTGTCTTAAATGCGCAACCTGTAATTCCCTTTGTTTTATGTTTGTGGAGTGAGTTGAGTTCAGTGCCACCATACAGCGTTTGTATCTCAAGCGTTTCCAAGTCAAAGCAAAACAAACAAAAAAAACGCTACCTCCTCGCTCGAAAAATACCCTCAAGTCGGGTCACTCGTATCTCAAGGAACCACTCTGTGTGTGGTTATCATCACACTTTTCTTTTTTGGCAACACTGGTTTCCTTCTTAATGTTAAAAAAAGAAAAAGTAACTGAGATGCAACGATGTATCGACAGCTAATTGACACATTATTCAGTAGCGAGTTTCGGTGATTCATTAATCGTTTAAAAACCTTGTTTAACTTAAAATTGTCCAAATCCTCTGAATTTCAGCATCTCAAGAATACATTTTAATAATTATATTTATTATGACAATAAAGCAGCCGGCACGGTGGGCGACTGGTTAGCACATCCGCCTCACAGTTCTGGGGACCGGGGTTCAAATCCCGGCCCCGCCTGTGTGAAGTTTGCACGTTCTCCCCGTACCTGCGTGGGTTTTCTCCGGGCACTCCGGTTTCCTCCCACATCCCAAAAACATGCGTGGTAGGTTGATTGAAGACTCTAAATTCCCCGTAGGTGTGAATGTGAGTGCGAATGGTTGTTTGTTTCTATGTGCCCTGCGATTGGCTGGCGACCGGTTCAGGGTGTAGCCCGCCACCCGCCTGAAGATAGGTGGGATTGGCTCCAGCACCCCCGCGACCCTAGTGAGGATAAGCGGTAAAGGAAATGGATGGACAATAAAGCAATAAATATTTTCATAGTAACGTCATAACAAAGCATTGATTATCTTTTTTTTAATCAAAACAAAACATTAACTTCGAAAAACATGAATGCAAATGTTTGCCTGTTTTCCGACATTTTACGGACCAAAGCGGTAACTGAATCGTAATAAATATGTTTCTATAAATATATATATATATAAACACTTTTCCTCTCAGGGGATGTATTAAAAAAGTAAATCGTATGTATTAAAATCATTGAAAGTGTTTTCCAGTATTGATGTGTTTATGCGAGCCTTGTAGGGTGAGGGTGGGCTTTATTTTTGTGTGTGTGTGTGGGGGGCGGTGGGGTGGGGGCTGCGGTTGTGTTTCCGCACCACCGCAGCAATGTCACCTTCACGGGGCGGCTCCGTGGCGGTTGGCATCCTTCACAATGTAACAGATTAGCTTTGCAAGGCGGCCATGTTGATGAGGTCATCACTCGCCAAGGTCACACGCACACACATACAGTTAAAGCCGCCCACCCTTCCCTTCCACCTCTTTAGAGCCTTGTTCCTATCATTTGTAGACCTTTTCCCCATTACGGCACGCATACTTCCGGGTGGCAAAAACATCTGGCACGACCAGAAAACAAACCCTCACGTCATTTGACCAAGGCAGAGCAATGAAATGTGTTGTGTCAGTCGAAAAGAATGCTTGGAAGGGGGACAGAATGTCGGTCCGAAATGTACTTTTCGACAGGAAAATGCATTCAAAAATCGACGTGATGGAAATTCCGACATTGTTAACGTGACCGAGGGATTGCGATATGATTGAGTAACTAATTAATTGACTTTTTCGTTGCTCGGATTAATTTGGACGTTGAAATGGATAGCGGGCTAGCCATTGTGTTTGAATTCAAACTCCTACATTTTATAAATACCTGTGAGAAAATGCCTTTCACAAACCCAATGACAGCTGTTTGGTTCCTTTAGAAGTGGCGACTACGTCTTGCCGTCTTCTCTGTACAACTGCATCGGTGGCTTGAGATACAAGTTCAGTTTGTTCCATGACCACGTTTGTAACCTAAAACACTCATCGTACCGCAAATCATCTTTCCCCATTGAAATTAATAGAAATGCCCTTAATCTGTTCCAGCCCCCCCCCCCCCCCCCCAAAAAAAAACTCCTACATTTTGTTTGTTTTCTAATCAGGAAAATATCATGCTATGATATTAAATTTCACCCTCAAAAGTTTTTGTTGGCATTTTCAGTTCAAGACACCAGTCGTCAAACATTTTCTGCTAGCCGGAAGTATCCGGGTACCTGTTGTTTACAAATGTTACTAGATGCAAAATAGTATGTATGAACAATGACACAATACTGTAACAACTTCTCAGCTGTCATTACGCGAGTACCTGTGACGAATTGTGTGAATGACTTTTCAGTACATCTGTAAAGTAATCATAACAATTTTTTCTTTTTTATTTATTTTTTTTCTTTTTCCTCCCGCATTTTGTTCTGTTACAGCTTTATTCCTAAATGGATCAAATAAAAATGTCCCCTTTCAATTCTACACAAAACATCCCATAATGACCACAATGAGCACTTGGAAAAAGTTCTGGGTGCATTTTTACACATTTATTCAATATTAAAAGTAAAAGGGTGAAGTACTGTGAATACTTTCCTGGTGCACTTGTTTCAGCCTCGGTCCAAAATATGTGTTTCTCGCTACATTCGACACACAACACATTATAATGACAACATGCAAAAGTATTTATGAAATGTTTGCAAATGTATTGAAAATAATAAATGACGTGTGGACAAAAGTATTCATAGGACTTCAATTTTTTTCCCCCCACATTTTATTTTATTTTACTAAAACGATATTAGGGACTAATACATTTTATCTTGTGACCTTATTTCACAATTGATTTATTTACCCACCAAATGTTACACCCAAACCTCAGCAAATGACATGAAAACGGTTTTGGGGAATTAATTGTTTTGCCAATGTGTTAATAATCAAAAGAAAAAATGGTCCTGGGCACGAGCCACTGATATAAAATGAATTCTGATCCACTAACATACGCACGTTGGTGCAAAGAAAATTGGCCGGTACGCACGTGTCATGAATCTGACGGTGATTTCTGTGTACATGCTCAATTTAGAGCGAGAACATTTCTACACATTAGTAAATGAGGACTACTGTTCTTTTATGTCTTCAAAAGTTTAATTTGAGTCCAACCTTTCAAAAAAAATACAAAATCTGTCAAACTGATAGATTGCACCACAAGGTGGCGCATCGAGGTCAGAATTGGAAAAGTATGTCATGTTGGAGACTACCGCAGAATGCCACATGGCCAGAGAGAGCCAATCACAACCATAAGCTTTAGAAGGAGGAAGTGATGTTAAAAAAAATAGAACATCTTGAGTTTTTGCGGCTATTTTTCAAACGTAATTCAAATTTCCAAAAGCAACTGTAATCCCAGTAATGTAATTGATTACAATTACATATATTTTGTCATTAAAATGACTTATTCCGCAACAGTGCTTGTGACTCCCGAGACCGGACCGGGAGGAGAGCCCGTCCGGGAGGAGAAGCCGCCCGGCCGGCGTGCACTACGGCCGGCCGCTCTCTGTGCCTTGTGCTCGCCTCTGCTCCTCCTCTTCCAGCAAGAGGGGAAAAAAGAAAAAAAGCGGCGAGCTGGACCGTTTCAAGCTCCCCTTTTCGCGAATTGATTCTACTATTGGCCCACTCGAAATGGCGAGGGGTGGCCGCCCGTTAAATATTGGTGCTCCACGCCCTTCCCACGCGTTAAACTCACTCGTGTTTGACACAACTCGAGTTAAAATGTCGATATGTATTCGTGGGAGCGAGTCGGTTGAGCGTCGGTGTACGCCAAAGCAGGAAACAAGGAGAGCACGCGCCCTCGGGCTCCTCCCTGTGTGTACCCGAGAATGGTACATTCCACAATTTATTCCAGGGAAAGACTGACAGTTTTTTGGGTCATGAAGCAGCTGTTGAAGTCAGAGGTTCGCCCTCCCTCCGCCAGAATAAGGAAATAGTACATTTACAATTGGGGGGGGGGGGAACCGGCAACGTCGTATCCACAAATTCACAGTTACCTTATTAAAATGTCTTTTTAAAAAAAGAGTTTCAAATAATTTTTAGATGGTTAAAATACAAAATTTGCTGTCTGGGGCAGCACTGTGAAATCGTGGCGAACGTGTCTGCCTTGCAGTTCAGAAATTCTGGGTTTGAATCACCGGTACGCCTCCAATAGGCCAAAAACTTTCTGGTTTTGCTTCTCAAGGCCTACCGCGTACTGCGCAACGCGGTCGAACACGTTCGCGTCAAAATGAGAGTTCCCACTCACCCCCGCACATTGAGCGATATGAGTATATGGAGGCCCTGAACAACAAACTTCTGATGTTGGACATACAAGATATTGTATATGAAACCGTAAAAAGATAGATTAATACTTAAGGAAGAAGCGGGTTGCTCGTGTGTGGATATTTCAAAAGAGTTTTGCTGGCTCCCATTAATTTGAACGGGCCCAGCTCGGCATGTTTTGCGAGCGTAGATTTCGGCCACAAGCGTTGCTTTTTCATCCACAGGCACATTAGAAATGATAAATTGGAAAACACGATATTTCATGCTTGATGTACTTACTCTATTTATATGGCTTGGCGGCAGTGTTGGGAGCAACTAATTAAGTGTAACGAGATTACGTCATTTAATTTCAAAATTGATGTAATTGTAATGCTTGGGAGAGAATGTTATTAGGGTTGCTTGTGGGAATTTCCATGGTTACAATTTTCGTTACATTTGAAAAATAGCTGCAAAAGCTCATCTTGTTTTTCATATGACTTCCTGATATATATAATATTCCCACGTTTTTTCCCCATATTTGTACAGTTTTCGTGTGCTGATTTTTTTGTGCGTGCAGAAGTAAGGCAAATTCCTTGTGAAAATTGAAAAAGTAAAGTTTCCATTTCTGGTTCTGAAGTTGCTGTCAGACTTTTCCTCTTTGTCTTCACTCCGTTGGAGAGGGCAAAACAAATACAATTACAAGAAGCCAAAGAAAAAGCAAAACTGACTTTAGTATTTAACATCAGTCCCTCATTCTGTGTGTGTGTGTGTGTGTATATATACCTGCATGTTCATGTCTGTGTGTTTTTGTGAACATAAAAATGTGTGTGTGTGAACAAAAATGTGTGGGTGTTCTCCCGCCATGCAGCCTCTTAATGGAGATCATGTGTGGAGTCGGCACACAAAAACATGCTAACCCCCAACTACACACACACACACACAGATACAGTGTGTGCCTCTGTCAGCAAGTTAACAACTCCTATGGGAGGTCCACCACAGTGTGTGTGTGTGTGTGTGTGTGGGGGGGGGGGGGGGGGGGCTATGTTTTCATATTTGCGTGAGTGTGTGTTTTTGTCTGCGTTCTTTCGTGTATGTGGTTGCGTGTTTTTGTATGTTTTTTTTTTTTTCATGAATTCACGTGTTTTGTACCAACTCACTCACAACCTTACTCAAATGTTCTCCCAAATTACAAATTTAAAACTCACTCACTCACAAACTCTCGAACTGACAAACCGATTTAAAGGCTACGTTCGCACTGCAGGTTCATTCCGATTTGTTTGGCCAATGTGTCATGTATGTCCTTCCCCCCCCCCCCCCCCCCCCCCATGTCAGTGTGAACAGTACAATTACACAATTCTGAAAAACTTTTTTAGAGCCGATGAGGAGAACCAGTCAGAAATTGCATTTGGTTTTGTAATGCGAACAACTACATAAAAAGATCGGATTTGACCCCCCAAAAAACAACAACCAAAAACATCCCAATTGGGCGTCACGTCCTGCAGTGCGAACGTAGCCAAACTCATGAAACTCACTCGGTGTGAGGCTCAACAAGGTCTTGTACCCCTTTTTCAAATGCGGAGACGACGGAAGGTCTGGATCCAATTTGACGTGGGAGTGGACAGACGTCTGTGTCACGAGCGCGCAAATCAAAGAGTCTTTGTCGGGACTGCTTCAGCAACAGCAAACCTGTCAAGAGTCTGCACCAAAACGTGCGTGTGGTCCGTACATTTGAAACCGACTCCATTTTCATATCGTGTTTGAATGGCTGACCGAGCCGGCGGATCAATGCAGGATTCAATACATCTTCGTCTTCATTTTATGTAGCCGTTTATTTTCCATCCATCCAATTTTTTTCTTTTCCCCCACGTTTCCTGTTCAGTGCCACAGGGAGCTGGAGCTTAGCCCTGTAAAACTTCGGACAAAAGTCAAACGGCTTTTTTTAATTTTAATTTTGTCATTTTTTTTTGTATTTAGTTTGTTCAACTTATTCATTTGTATTTTACTTATTCATTTACATTATATATTTCATAGTTCTTTTGTTTAGTTAATCCAGTTTATTTTCAACTTTACTTAATTATTCGATTGTTTTATTCATATTCATTCTACTTTTTATTTTTTTTTATGTTCATTCTATTTTTTTTTTATTCCTCATTGTTTTTTTCATTTATCAGATTTGATTCATTCATGTGTAGTTTATATTTTATTCTACTTATTTTAATCCTTCCATTTTTTTATTTTTTTTTTATTTTTTAAATGTTTGTTTGTTTGTTTATAGCCAAGATGACTTGTATCGGTGCAGAAATCCATTTTCTCTCGAGGCAGAAGTGATGCCAACACACGACAACCAACTTCTCTTGTTCCGATTCAGAGGACAGTGCTACTGTCTGACAACGGGAATTGTTTCTTAGCCAGAAAACGTCAGCTAACTCCTTCCTAACAACATGAACAGTGAGCTACGAGTAAATGCAGTCAAAATGATGACTGGTATTGATGATAGTGTAAATCTGCCACACATCCTGCTTTAAGCCGGGTACATGCACTATATAACTGGAAGGCAGCGTATTATTTACTGCAGGTAAAGCGCTCAGAGCCCAGTTGTGGAGAGGTGGGAGGGATTTGCTGGATTTTGGGGCAATGGGGTAGGGGTTGCGATTTACTAACCAGTATGGTTTGACATTTTTCTTTAAATAAAGGGCATAGTTTTATTTATTTATTTATTTATTTATTTATTTTGGGGCTCTGACTTGTGAGCGCAAACTTGAGCCCTGTTTGGTGGCGGTGAACTCAACAGAGTATAGTTCAGTATATGCGCAGCCAACTAACGCGTTCGGCGCAACGGGTGAATGCGTTTCCTTCCGGCTCGGATAAATGGCAGAACCCGACAGCAGCCAGGAGACTGTGAAGAAGGCAGAACCACCAAAGATGACAACAGCTGTGTTCGTTTACATAGATCCGCTCATACTTGTAAACTTGCCGTAAAGAAAACAATTGGATTGCCAGCCAATCGCAGGGCACATACAAATAAACAACCATTCGCACTCACAGTCACACCTACAGGCAATTTAGAGCTGTTGTTTTTGGGATGTGGGAGGAAACCGGAGTGCCCGGAGAAAGCCCACACAGGCACGGGGAGAACATGCAAACTCCACACAGGTGTGGACGGGGATTGAACCCCGGTCCTCAGAACCATGACGCAGATGCTCCAACCAGTCGTCCACCGTGCCGCCTTAGGACGTCATGTTAAAGAGACCCCGGACTGTTGAACAGCTGAAGCTGTACATCGAGCGAGAATGGGAAAGAATTCCACCTACAAAGCTTCAACAATTAGTGTCCTCACTTCCCAAACGTTGATTGAATGTTGTTGAAAGAAAAGGTGACGTAACACAGTGGTAAACATGACCCTGTCCCAGCTTTTTTGGAACGGGTTGCAGCCATCACATTCTAAGTGAATGATTATTTGCTAAAAACAATCAAGTTTATCAGTTTGAACATTAAATATCCTGTCATTGTTGTTTATTCAATTAAATATAGGTTGAACATGATTTGCAAATCCTTGTATTCCATTTGTATTTCTGTTTAACACAGCGTTCCAGCTTCACTGGAATTGGGGTTGTATTTGGATGTAACTCTCGAAGGTAAGGTGTTTTTATTTATTTATTTATTTTTTAAAGCATAGAGGGAGCCTGGCGATTGTCGAGAGCTCTTTTGAGAAGCCACTGAGCTCTAATGGAGACATTCCAACAAGACGGCTGATTGGCAGGCAAAAAGGAAGAGACGTTCATTTAGACATGAATGGATGAAAGCCTGATGAGAGGCATCCATGAGTGATGAAAAATACAGTTTTGGCGTGATTGCGCTCCAACCTGTTAGTGTGTGTGTGTGTGTGTGAGCGCCCCTTTGCTTCGTTAGGGTAATTACAGCTTTGCCGTGTAAATAAGGCCATCATAAAAGGGGGTGAGACACGCCCACCCCTTTGGCTGCCCCAATTAACCTAACTCTCCTTGGAATAAATGTGCGGGAAAAAATCTGCATGCAAAAACGTACACGCGTGTGATTTTCATCGACATTTACACATAGCATGTCTCGTAGACGGGCAGCAAGCGCTAAAGATTAAGGAAGTGAACGCACGACCGTCGTCGACTCGGCATGGTCTCAGGGCCGTGCTGCAGCTGGTGCCCTTCTATGGCAACACACACACTCACACACACGCACTTGTGGAGTTGAACCGAAGACTCACAGGATTTGCAGGGAATAGTTTTGATGCGCTTTTGAAGTACATATTTCCCGGAGATTTCTGGTTGAACTCCAAATAGTACCACTTTTGGGCCATGCGTGGGTATATTTTCCAGCACACACGCACACAAGCTTTGTAGCCAGGTGATATCTGTATGCATAAGGCATCATCTGAGGCTTAACTGGCTGCTGGAGCCGCGGCGAGCAGCATCTATCATCGCGGCCGTGCTGATGAATGTCTGTCCTGAGTGGCTGAGGGAGAGGAGGAGAGCAAGATGAAAATGGCAGAGGATGGGGAGACAGAGGGAGGGGTGGGTTGGGTTGGCGGGGGTGAAGTTGAGTAAGATAAGAAAGTAAGAATGGTGCAAAAAGACAAGAAGTATGTGCACGGGGGTGAAATATCAGAGGAGGAAGAGCGGGGGATACAGTAGAAGGCGAGGGGGGAAAGTGGGTCAGAGGAGAGGAAGATGATGTGGAGGAGAAGGAAGAAGATGGAGAGATGGTACCGGAGGGAGAGGCGAGGGAGGAGGAGGAGGAAGAGAGGAAGAATTGGGATGAGCGGCGTCACTATGCATGCTCACAACCGTATTGTTACAAAATAAGCACATTCATGGAATAGCTTCCGCAGTCGATCCAACGTGCACATTCGAGTTAGTTAAAGTCATTGGAATCCCTGCAGGGAAATTAAATGTTGCTCAGTTTATTATTTCTTTACATTTATTTGACTGTATTATTGTTACTTTTTTTAAATTGCTGAAGAGAAATTAAGCTTTATTTTGTCATCATACCAATTTTATTTCCTGGGGACAATTTATTCTTCTTCTTCATTATTATTATTATTATACTCACTTTAAACACTGAAGAGAAATTAAGCTTTGCTCCTTTTATACATTTTCTAAATTATTATCATATTATTAGTATTATTACTATTACTATTATTATATATATTGTTTAACTGTTATCTCCGCTTTGTATGGTGTGTTTGAGGGCCCTTGCGAAATAATACTCAAGTTTATTTGTATAGCCCTTAAAGAGTCTCAAAGGGCTTCACAGGGCCACAATTCACAAAGATGGACGACATCCCCGAGTCTCAATCCTCCAACCAAGCAAGAAAAAAATGTTACAATATTATAATTTTTTTTGGGTGCAAGAAAATTTGACAAGGGACCACAGATGGAGAAATCCCCCTTCCAGGATGACCAGGCTGCAATGGATGCCGACGATAGTCCCGGGGAGGACGCCGCTTTGGGGCGTCCCACAGGGCGCCGTTCAAGCCAGCACCGTTCCTGGTCTCAGCAACATGCGAAAAAGCTCCTTCGGCAAAATGGGACTGATTTAGCTCCCCGAGAAGAACTGGGTGAAAGGTTAGCTATTCAAAGCATTTATACACGATGGTAAGTTGCTAATAAACGTGCAAACAACTGCATCAGACAAGGACATTTGTTCAACTAGGGAATCGCTTCTCGACCTGCTGCGCGGCTAATTGGAAAAGTCCGACGGACAGAAGAGGACTGATGGCGACCGACAAGCTTATCGGCTTCTGCGTGTTTGATAACACCGAGGAAGCGGACCGGGAAGCGCAAGTGAAGCTCCAAAGCCACGAGCTGGGATCAATACAGCTGCTTGCGAGGAGGAGATACTGATAGTCAGTGGCTGCTTTTATTTTGTTGTGCAAGCGAGTAAGTGTAGTGACTGAGCCTCAGCACGGTCTCACAGCTGTACAGCAAGCGCCAAAGCTTAAAACAAATGGTCTGTACCTCACCGTAGCTCCCTCGACATGGTCTTTATAGTCGCGCGGCAAGTGTTAAAGCTTCAAAACAATAACTCACTCAGCATGGTCTCACAGCCGTGTGGCAAGTGCAGAAGCTTCATTTGCTACACGCAAGACCGTAACTCACTTAGCGCGGTCTCACAGACAGAGAACAAGCGCTAACGTTGAAGGTTGTATGCGCAAGAGATGCGCATGTGAGGTGGTACGTGCAAGACCATAGCAAAATCAGCATGGTCTCACAGCCGTGCAGCGAGTGCAGAAGCTTCATTTGGTATGCGCAAGACCGTAACTCACTCAGCGCAGTCTCACAGACGGAGAACAAGAGAGAACTATTTTCATCGTCGGGTCTTGTTGCACCGACTTGTCAAAAGATGCTTGTGGTCACACGTGAGCGAAAATAAAGCGCTCCTGCGCACGCACACACGCACTAGGCAGCGCAGCCTCAGCACAGTCTTGTTTTTTGTAGTATGAGATCACAAAAACTATGAATAAACGCGTGCCTGTACTTTGTTTGGATAGATCTACTGCTAAGACTGAAGGTGATATGCACAAGAGTGTAACTAACTGAGCATGGTCTCACGGCCGTGCAGCAGGTTTGCACACAACATGGTCTCACAGCCATAGAAAAAAGAAAAAAAATGCGAAAGCTGAAGTTGGTATGCAAACGATCATAGCTAACTGGGCGGACTCACAGCTGTGCAGCAAGTCCTAAAGCTTAAGCTTGTTTGGCAAGACCATAACTAACTTTGCATGGTCTCACAGCTGCACGTCTTTCCACGTTTCACGTACCATCACCCTCTGTACCTGTTTCCTCCTGATTTGTTGGTCGTTGAACTGCTAGACAGTTGGAGTACTGCATGTTCTTGACACTGATCATGCTAATGATTTCTCCCAATAATTCAGAAACAGAAACATATCAATAAGTACCACTTGATTTCTACAACATATCTACCATTGTTTACATTTTCAAATGATCACAAAATGACAATGTCCCATCACCGGTGAGCAATTTTTACAACAGGCTCGCGGGCTACTCATGTGGGCCTTAGGGGGCCCACGAGCACCACGATGGTGACCCTGTACTCTAACCCAACAGTTTGAATCAGTTTTTCACCTAGTATTTGCTCATATGGGGTTCAGTCGGTCTTTTAGTAAGTGAGGAGTGTGGTTTTAGAGTTACTCCATGTGTAAAGGGACAATTTCTGTTCTGATTTGGCATCATATCAATAAAATTCCATCCATCCATTCTCGGAGCCGCTTCTCCTCGCAAGGGTGGCGGGAGGGCTGGAGCCTATCCCAGCTATCTTCGGGCAGGAGGCGGGGTACACCCTGAACTGGTCGCCAGCCAATCGCAGGGCACACAAAAACAAACAACCATTCGCACATACATTCACACCTACGGGCAATTTAGAGTCTTCAATTAACCTACCATGCATGTTTTTGGGATGTGAGAGGAAACCGGAGTGCCCGGAGAAAACCCACGCAGGCACAGGGAAAACATACAAATTCCACACAGGCGGGGCCGGGATTTGAACCCCGGTCCTCAGAACTGTGAGGCAGACGCTCTAACCAGTCGCCCAGCGTGAATTGAAATGGAAAAATTTAATTGAAGAGTTGAACAACTGTGTGTGTGGTGTAAACTACAACACCGTCATGGAGAAAACTTGAGCAACTTGAACATGAGCAGAGGGGAGGGGGAGGGAAAAAAACAAGAGAAAATGAGACGCTGCGCCTTTAAGAAGCCCCCCACCTTCCTACAACAGGGGGGGGCGTGAGCCTAATCTTGGAAGAGCGATTGAAAAAAAAAAAAAAAAAAAAAAAAAAAAAAAAGCAGCAAGCTCCACCACCGTCGGCCGGTTTCAAGTCGCCCACCCTGCCTGGACTGAAACCCTGCCTGATTTGTGGGCAATGTTGGGGATGTGAAAAAAAAGAAGGAAAACCAGAGAGAGAGAGAGAGGTGGAGAGAGAGGGAGAGACAACACGAACCGGGTAGCTATGGAGATAGTAGCTCCTGCTCGCTTTCTTTGACAGGTGTCGAGGAGTGGGATAAAAATCATAAAAGTGTAAGCCGAGCAGCTTCCAAGATGTACGGCAAGGGTAAGGGAGCCGTGGTCCCCTCCGACAGCCAAGCCAGAGAAAAGTAAGTCAATTATCACTACTTGTGTGTGTGTGGTGGGGATGGGGGGGGGGTTTAGCCTAGCATTGGCTCAACTTGCTAACTACTGTCATTGACTTTTTAAAGTGTGGCTATTCATGAGCCATTTTAGCATGGTTCGGCTAACCCGCTACAGCCGGTTTGTCTTCTTTAAGTTGAGCTTTAAAAGTGGACCCACGCTTGGCATGTGGGTACGTGCTAACCAAGGCGGCGGCGGCGGTGGTGGTGAGTGGGGGGTGAACAATGCCTTGGAAGCAACCCCGGCTGCGAGGCTTTGTGTGTGCCCCACCACCCACCCCTCAGTAAAAATAGACATACAGCTGTTTGCTGGCTTTTGTTTGCTCCAGACGCTCACCGGCTCGCGTGGCCACACCGTAGCCGAGCACGGGTGCCCGCTGGTCGGATGGCGCAGCAGCAGCCAGTCCCCCCCACCACCCATCCCTTTCGTTTGTGCGCCACCCTAAAACTTTGTCGTTCCCCGTCAAAACTGGCGTGGAAGTGCCGGTTTTGGTGGTGCCGAACGGAGCCGGAGCGTTTAAGAGAGACATCGGCGGCGGGACTGGCGGGTTCGCGTGGGTACGAGGGATAGCGGCTGCCGGTTTCTTTGTCAAGAGCCGTTTATTCAACGGGGTCTGTCTTCTAACGTGTGCACGGAAATAGATTTGGGTTTAAAAAGTTGAACCGTAGTGATCTATAAATCGCCGACACATGCATACTAAACCAGTCTGGCTTGGCTCCACAATCTGGACTTTCTGAGGAAAACTAGTTTCCTGTCATATTTGGGATGCTTCGTTATAGATTACCGAGTGCAACGATAAGAATGTTATTAACTGTGTAAACTGTTTAAGTAACATTAGTGTCTGTCAGAGGTGCAAAAACAAGTTGCGCCGTAAATCAATCACTAATGTGAAAGCAGTGCAGCAAGTGCTAAAACTTCATCCTCGCTTTGAGACGATTATTTTTTTTTTTGTCATGCTCAAATTTAAGGTGGTATGCCCAAGACCATAACTAACTCAGCATGGTCTCACAGCCATGCAGTAAGTGCTCAAACTTGGCACGCACAAGACTGTAACTAACTCAGCATGGTCTCTCAGCTGTGCGGCAAGTGCAAACTAGAATAGCACAACTCTCTTTACGCTACGATATGACCGTTCCACATTCAAAATTTGGATGGAATTTAAATATATTTTTTTCAGATTTGACCAGGTTCTAAAGCGTTTGGGGGGTACTACCGTATTGGCACGCTATCGAAGTCCGCTTCCATCGCCCGCCTCCTGTTTCACGGCCCTTTTTCGCCTCTCCCGCTTCTTCTCCCCGTGTTGAATTATTGACACAGACCCGAGCATCTTCTCTCAGCCGAGCGGAGCGAGATACGGCGGCGGGGCGGCCTCATCCATGTTTAAAGAAGGAGGTCGCTATTGTCAAGACGCTTCCTCGCTCGCCGTGTGGCGGTCAAGGAGAGATTTTGCACCTTTACGGGAGCTAACCAGAAGCTAACCTAGTGGTCTCCATTGCCACTCACTGCTTGCCAAACATCACAAACAGATGGGACTGTGCAAAAAAAAAAAGTTTCCAGTTTTACCAGGTTCTGGTTGTAAAAACATGGTACCTCCTCTGCCCGACGTAACTCTAATCACTATTGACCCATTTCCATTGGTAGAAGCAAGTTCTATTTCTAGTACCTGGTAAGCTGGGGTCCCACATGTGCAAAGCTGCTACAAACCAGTGCCTATTGGCTGCAGTATGCCCCACAGTCTCCGCTTGGCAACGGCAACTTGTTTTCTCGCTGCCCTCAGTGTCCTCTTGGATAAAAATATGTTTAAAAAAAATAAGACGATGCACAGATGTTAGCTTGACTTGTTGCTGCGGTATTATTCTCCGCAGTCTATCCTTTGCCATGGCGGACTGTTGTTCTTGTTGCCCGTAGCTGCCTGTTGGATAAAAATGTGTCCCGAAATGAGAGCTAACGTTTAGCTTGCCTTGTTGCTGCATAATTATTCTCCGCAGTCTCCGACAGACTTCTTGCCTCCCGCAGTCTCCTGTTGGAGGAAAAATGTCTCGAAATAACAAAAACAAACCCACACACTCATGTTAGCTTGCCTTGTTCCTGCGGTATGACACTCAACAGTCTCTGCTTTGCCGTGGTGGCTCGTTTTCTTGCTGCCCGCAGTCTCTTGTTGGATAAAAAGGTGTCTTTTTACACTGCGATGTTGTCTCCTTTCATTGGTCTCATCTCGTTCCGACTGATGCGTTCAATGTATTTCTGTGTTCCCACCAGTGACTGTTTGGAAACATGCCCCTCTGATTTCCTATGCTACAGTTTAAACTCACCACCTTCACCACATATGATAAGTTTCTATTTCCTTCAGCCTGAACTTCTTAACTTCCTTCCTCTCCTCGAGGTTCCATTAAACTTGAATAATGCAACAGGGCAGGTAGACGCAAACACACATGCACGCGGTACATAAAAATTTCATGGAAGGACTCTCATCTGCCACGTAAACATGAATGAAGCGTCTTCTTTTTTTATTTTTTTTTATATATATAAATAGTAGCTTTGCTGTAGTTTAAATCCTCCCAGGAGTGATGAGGGGAGGCGTTTGTGTGTGGTTGTAAATGCAGCAAAGTGCACAGGTAAGCACTTCCTGTGTGTGTGTGTGTGTGTGTGTGTGTGTGCGTGCGTGCGTGTGTGTGTGTGTACGTGTGTGTGTCCCAAAACAGTAGTGACCTGCAAGTGACAGCGTCTTACACTCTACACCAGCGGTCACTGGGAGCTTTGTGACCTACAAATTGCTAGGAGCTCTAAGGAAAGTGGTTGGATTCCTGCGGCCGTGTGGTCAAGTATGTGTGTGAGAGACTGTGTGAGTGAGTCTGAGAGCTTGTCAACAGTACAGCAGTTGTAGCCTTTAATTTATTTGTTTTATTATTATAATTTTTTTTTTTTTTTTATAACTTCCAAATTTGTCTACTGCTGTATGCTTATTTGTGTTAGAATCACCAACAGTGGTGCCTTGAGATACAAGTTTTAACTAATTTCGTGACCACGCTCGCAACTCAAGCCACTCGTATGTCAAATCTTCTTTCCCACATGAAATCTATGGAAATGCCATTAATCCGTTCCAGCCTCCCTAAGTAACCGACAAAAATTATTTTTTTTAAAATGAGAACAATAGCTATTGGTAATATTGTTATTCAGAAAAAATACAGTAATGACATAATGAAATAGAATTAAACAGTTTTTGTCACAGATGGCATCCGTTGAATGGCCATTGTTCTGCTGCCTGCCTTGGCCACCTGGAGGCAGTATAAGATAGACAAACAAATATACTGTACATGGATTACATTACGTCTATTACAGTAGACGGCTCAGCTCCTTGCAGAGGATAAAGAATATATAACTGAGTACTGCTTTATTGAATCTTTAAATGTGTTGCTACACCGTTTGTGTTTTAGCCTTACCATTAAGCTAGCGGACAAAAGGCTAAACTATGTGCTTGTTTTAAATAAACTATGTGTAATTCTCCGAGTTTGATGGTTAGTTTAACAGTGAACTTCAACTGGGAGCAGTATGCTACAACTGCTCGAAACTTCTTTTTTAAAGAATTGTTTACTATTTGCCAAAGTGCTGCTTATTGTGAAGTGAGTTGAATTAAGTTCACTGCCACCATACCGAGCTCGTATCTCAAGTCAAAGCAGAAAAACCAGTCGAATGACGACTCGTATCTCAAAGCCGAGTCACTCGTATCTCAAGGCACCACTGTTGTTTGTGTTGTTGACGCAAGATCAGTTGGGTTCAGTTTGGCACTGTATAGTGAACGCCACCACCTATTCGATTGCTGTTCACAAATTAACCCGTTCACATTTTTGGGGGAAATTTCACCTATTTCTTGGAATATCTGCATATTTTTAGGCTCTTTCTGTAAAGCTACGATGCCACACGACACCAGCCATGGCTAATCGGAAAGTAGTAATTGATGTCATGAAAGTATGTTAAAGTTAAGAATCTCAATTGTTCAAACATATTTGAAGGTTGGGGAGGAGCTAAGTTTAGCCTGGGTTGTAACGGAGAGTACAGAGAGTCTTCGCTGCATATGTATGTTTCTCCTTTGCTCAGTGGCTACTAAAAAGTAGGGGTTGAACTACTAAAGTACACGCTCCGTTCATTAAGTAAGGCACCGTTCAGGCCACCACGTACCGATGAAATCAACACAATATTGCTTTTTACCCCAGATCTTTTGAGTTTTATCCACTTTAATCGATCAAGCCATTTTTCTTTTTACCCGCCCTCTTTCCTCGTCGCCAGTCCCGAGGTACCGGTGTTATGAATCTTTTAAGATTAGCGGTGATCCGAGTAGCAGATGCTAGCGAGGTTAACCACCGTTCACATCCACCACCAGCTCGTTTTTGTGCCCTTTGACTAGTGCGGACGTATGAAGCCTGTCGCGCCTTGTTGGCCGGACATTTTGCTGCTCCACAGAGCATTATAGTCCAGCAGTGGTAGCAGACCGGTAATTGTCCGATTGAAGGATGAGATGCAAAACAAAAAACACGTAGTTAGCAATTAGTCAACTTCAAGCTTTAATCGTTAAAGTTGACTAATCGGTTCAAACGCTAATAAAACGCTTAAGTTACCAAATGACGGACGTCTCGTTATTGCTTGACGATTGCTATTTTTATGGTTTGCAAAGTGGCGACATACACGCCGGTTTTGTTGCACTTCCAGGAAATTATTTTCAAAATTGAATCATCCATAAGTTGGTTATCTTAAAGGGTAATGTAATTATATCTAATTCTTTTGGGGTCACAGTTTGGGGTATATTTATGAGTACAGGCGGTTGTAAACATTTTTAGGCCAGCTTCTTTTTGCAAGTTTTTACTCTTCCACTATTTACTGTAGCTATTGCGATGGTTCACTGAATATGATTATGAAGTTGTAAAGGCTCCTAAAGCAAAACTCAACTGTACTACTTTTTGGCAAGCTTCTGAGACATCCCGGAGAACCCGTCTAACATGGGAGGCTTGCGTCACGGTGGGAAAAACATGTTAGGTCGCCTTTAACGCAGACAGGCAGGCACTTTAGTGTTTCTTGAACAGGAGGAGTTTTAAGTCATCCGTCCATGAGAAACAGCCTGCCAAAATAGCATTTCAGTGTAAATTATGATCAGCGCTGGAAGCCAGAGTGGATGACTCATTGGCGGTGATTGTCATCAAAGTGGGGCGAGCTCAACCTTTACATTAATCATCACTGCTCACGCGTCGCGTCTTGTCTGTTGTGGTGAACTGAAGACAATACAACTTGTTTTTTCTGTGTGTGGTTGCTTGCGCCGTAACCTCAGGCTGATCCCGTTTACAGCCAACTTTTATTTGTTACATGGTTTTAAGTAGGGCTGGCCGAGAAATAATTTGTATTATTTTCTCCTTTGTTTATAGTACAAGCAAATGATAATGACATTATTCAAAATAAATTTTATCCATTGGTTTAGTTTCATTCAGGGATTTGTTTTATTTCTTCTACCAAATAAACTTACAAAGTTTTTCTCCAGCAATTTCTTTGCCCAAGCATTGTTTTATCAACTTCCATAGAATTAATATAAATACTTTTTTTTTTTTTCTTCTTCTTAGATGTGGAAATACTTTCAAGTTCTTCCTCTTGGAAAAATGTATCTTTGGTCAAAACATGCATATAAACACCATCCTTAAAAAAGACATTTTAAATGTTCAACAATTTAACATCATAAAATGAGCTGTCAAACTGCATGGATTGAAGAGTCGCTCTTTTTTGTGTGTAGCAGTGAAGCAAGGTGACCTTGGCGCTTTTATAGTTGCAGCTTGGAAGCACATACCTTGGGTCAAAAGTTTAAAAAAAAAAAAAAATATATATATAAAATAGTTTTCATAATGTGGCTAAATCACTGCTTTTTGCAGCATATAAATGTTGCTCGATTGGTTGCGTGATTGCCTTTCATCCTTGTCAAGCGCAAAACAATGTCAAAATGATTACGCTCACCCCGTCTGTTTCTTAGCAGGAATTAAACTCACTAGTCCCTTTTTTTTGATATGACCAGTCGCTAGAGGAAAAGTCACTAGATATGGCGAACAAATCGTTAAATTGGCCGGACTGACTGTGCTTTTGTAAACTAGCGCTTCCCTTTTCGCAGCCATGTAGTTAGTCGAGGCACACACTAAAAATACATTCCGGGGTTTTAAGCGAACGAGGCACAGAACGGCCGCATAAATACATTATGAAGTATACATATATTCTGTTTTACAACAATACTTACAATATTTATAATTTATAATGTACCTGTGGATAAAAAAGCGAATCTTGTAGCCAAAATGTGCGCAACCAATACGTACCGTGACGGTTCCTTTGTTCCTTAACTATTACTCTATCATTTTGTGGTTTAATAAATGTGATAAAATATAATATACTGTATGTGCAGCATTAAACACCTATGCAGGCTTGCTGTTCAGGACGTCCATATATCCAATTGCTCAATGTGAGTTTACAACTGCCCCCCCCCCCCCCACAATCGCGTTCGACTGCATTGCGCAGTTTTTGGCAGGCCTAAACTAGACACCATATATCCGATACCAACGAGATGGAGTATACCAATCGTCAAATATTTTCCCAGACAAAGTAGGTGACAGACTTGATCGACGGCTCACGTTAGTTCTTTATGCTAAGGTGCTGGCGTGAAACTGGTCTGTTTGGCAAACCCTGCATACCAAAACGGTTGCTGCTGTTTCAAACAAGCCCCCCCCCCCCGCCCCCCCCCTCCCAATTTCCATGACCTGCCTCATGCTCGCATTGGCTTCATAACACTTTGAGCAAGCATTCAAGACAATTTGAGTTTTATCTGGGGTCTTTGTGAAAGTTCATCGAAACTCAATACACCTTTTTTTTTTTTTTTTTTTTTTTGTAGATTCCAATAATTCAGTTCAACCATATTTAACTTCTCAGACACATTGGTTCACAAGGCACTTTTACACAAAGATCCCAAAGAAATTACTGCATCCGAGATGTTAAAGGGCATAATTTTTTTCGCCTGGGCCCTAAGCATTTTCACACAGACACATAGCATCCTGTAATCAGATAATTAACTGGCATCAAGTATGGTGTGATGTACAAAATATTTTTAGGACAGCGACAGTTGCTTTTAACACAACTGGGTGGAAGAAACAGGTGCCTGGTTTTCAACTTTGGATACCTGTCCTGGGCACCCTGCCTTTGTTTAAGCTGATACTAACTTTGATGCCGGAAAATTACCATCTACTTTGTCTCCAACATTTCCCAAAGCTCCTCTGTACAAACAGCACCGAAATGGGGAAATGACGGCTTCTTTAAGCGGTGTAAAAGGGGCTGACAACATAATCTGATAGTCTGGTTCTGGTAAGAAAAGGGCTCTCTGATGAAATTTTGGGCAAACATTTTTTCAAACAGTTTTGAAAAAGTGACAATTGCTTTCACTGCAACAGAGCGGAAGAAGTGAGCGTCAGGTGTTAAACTTCACACCCCAGACCTGGCGTCATCGAATTCCCTTACGTGCAGGTGCTGTCCCTTCACAGATACTGCAGTAATCCCGCCACATATTAGCGGTTCACCACATTGTTCACGAATTAACACATTTTCGTTTTTTGTCCCCCCCCCCCCCCCCCCCCCCCCCGGAACCTATCCCCAGCTATTTGCTGATAAACTCACTCCTCCAAAGTTATTACAGTTTTTGGTTCAAGCAAATGATGAAATAATGCATTAAGACTGCGAGATGATCTTTTTATTTAATTTTATTAGACCGTTTTGAAATCATAGTTTGTGGTGTATTAATGGTTTAAACAATTAATATAAATATACCGTAGGCAATTAAAAAATATATATTTCTTGGGGGTGCAACATTTATTACAGTGGTACCTAGACTATCGAGTGATTTGTGTGTGTGACTCGATTTGTGCTTTTCAATATTCCAGTGGTTGCTCTGTTGTTGTTTTTTTTGTTTTTTTGTGTCTTTAGTTGCAAACCAAATGTTTGGATTACATGCCCTAAATGGTGTCAGTGAACTTCACAACAGGCAGCAGATAGTGGAAAATTATTTTTAAAAGCAGGACAAGTGCTTGCTTGAAGGGAGAATTGAAGACTGTTACAAACAAACTAGCATTTCCTACAAATACTATGATACTTGCATTTTTAAATAAAAAAAAAAAAAGTTACATTTTTTTATTTTTTATTTATTTGTTTTCTTTGTGGTTGGACTGGAATGAATGAAAGGCATTTGATTTAAAATCATTTCAATGCGCGAAGATGATTTGATATGAGTGTTTTGAGTTGTATGGTCTTGGAACAAATTAAACTCTGAAGTGAAGGCACCACTTTATTACTTAGTGGGAGAGAGGGTGGTGTTACTGTATCTCCAAAGGGCGTCTATTGACGCGTTGACTTTGCAACCACATTCCCTTTTTGGACAGAGCAGCAACACTGAACTCCAAAAAGCGGGGAAAAAAGTCAGCTTTGCCAGGCCGGATGAAAGGCGCTAGTAAGCTTAGCAGCATCTTACAAATCCTGGGTTGTAAACTTCAATAGGATCAAACAACATAAAAACAACGCACGGCATACAGATTATCTCAAGATCGCGTTTCATCGACCGACCGATGACTGACAACGGGTTGCTTACCTCCCTCTCATTAGGACGGGGTTGTCCCATCAAGAGGTCTTTCTACCCTGGGCGCACAGTCATATCCACGCCGCCGCTCGATTGATGGTCCATTAACGGCCTATTAAACATGACTAAGCGAGGGAGTCAGGGAGCACAATGTCGGGTCAATAGGGGGTTTTCCCTCACTCCTCAGCACGATTCCGGTGTCTGTTAATCGACCAGGCTAAGTGTTCACCCGCTTTTTTAAAGTGTAAATGCCACGTTTACTTCGCTGACTGTAGTTAGTGACCTCTGTTATTGTGTTCACTGCTAGCATCAGTTGACTATTAGCTGATTAGCCATGTGGTTACGTCTGTTTCTCAGGAACAGCAATGATGCTCCTGGGTCAGTTGGGTGCAGGGATGGGGGATCCATGTGTCAAAAACTAAAAACAGAAACAGAAAACAGAAAAGGAGGAGTCCAAGGCCGAAAACCGAAAGAAATTACTATGTCAATTATTGCTAAAATTGTATTAATGTCGATGACTGCAGCACTGCAAACCTAGAGAAATTCACTTCCAGAACAATTTGCCCAAATTTCCTTGACACTTGCGAGCAAAAAAAAAAAATCGAAAGTTTCATGCTAAAAAACTGCTTTTAACTTTAAAATGGCAACATAACTTACTACCAGCAGCTTTTAAGTTTTAGTACCTTTTGAACTACTGAAGAAAAGACAGTTAACCTAAAGCAATGAACTGTAAAAACTGTTTGTCTCGATTTGACAAACCCGTCACGACGTGCACTACAAGACCCAGTAAAAGCCAGTAATTGTTTTCATTTGAATGTTTATCCATTAAAGAGTCACAATCACCCGGTGCTAAATTTCAATCGCAGACAAGTCAGACTGTTTCTTTATGCAAGTGTTACGCTTTGTTCAGTGTTGACACGCGTTCTGTGGAACTCTTCTCGCTTTTTAAGACCGCCATCGCATCTTATCTCTTGGTTGTAAACTGCTGCGGATGAAATAATTTTGTCATTAACCATGTTTCTTTCACTTTTTGCATTTCAGGTTGGCGTTGTATGTGTACGAGTACCTACTACACGTGGGAGCACAGAAGTCAGCACAGACCTTCCTGTCTGAGGTAAGGCTTGTCGACTTAGACCGTAGACCTTAAAGGAGACATTATTCATTATACTGTGGGGCCAATGCAGTTTTTGTTACCATGATGACCAGGAGGAGGGAGGAGCATTGCGACACACTACAAAATCTTGTCAAGTCATCCCAGCGTAATTCCCCGAAACAGTCCATCCTTCCATCTATTTTCAATAGTGTGTGTCCTCATTAGCGTAATGGGTGAGCAGAGGCTATCCACTGACTTTGGGCAAGAGGTGGGTTACACCCTGGACTGGTCGCCACAAATTGACAAACATGCACTCACAATGATTGAGTGTGTTCAGTGCACCTAACCTGCATGTTTATAGAATGTGGGAGGAAGCTGGAGTGCCAGTAGAAAACCCACGCAAGCTGAGATTTGAACCCAGGAACACTCGACTGGGAGGCAGACGTGCTAACACCTAAATTTAATCCAAGGCACGTCCCTAATATAAAACGGAATTGAATGTAAAACATCCTGGCGGTCCTCTCAGATATTGGATGTTGTCACTGATGTCCTCATGACAATTGCATGAGCGGTGGCGGGCAAGGTGTGGCGTACATTTTTTATGAGGGCACACGATAAAGTTACACGGCGTGCTTTGCTGTCGTGTACCCCGTGCGCGATCTCAACTCTGCAACACCTGATGCGGGCCTCTCGATTCGTGTTAGCAATTTAGCTCGGTGAAACAAAGCCTGAGTAACTTCTGGGAGTCAGATGGCTAGAGACGGGAAAATTACAAAGCGGGAGAGTTCCGAAGTTTTGTTCTCTGAATGAAAAAGTATTCAGAAATCAATCCACACCATACCATGTTTTGGCAGCATTTTGTTTGTGGTACCAGCAGTGGAAGTAGGGAGTAGAAGTAACCTTTTGCCCCTTTCCCACTGCACAGTACCAAATATATCGTCTTGCCATTTGGGTTTTGCCTGAGAACTACATTTATACTACTTTGAAACACGAGAGCTGTCTATGGGTAAAAAACAAGCAATTTTGAAGCTGAGAGAAGATGGAAAAATCAATCAGCCATTGCACAAATCTTGAAAGTGAATTCAATTGAAATTCTCTGGAGAAATAAACCACTGGTGTACAGGGGGGTCCTTGGCTTGTGAGGGTCTCGGAATTGGGGTTACGCCACTCCCAACCGTTGGAACGGAACTCTGTCGTAAACTGACTTAAACCCTACAGAGCATGCATTTTGACTGACTGAAGTAACCCTGCAAATACATTTTACAATACTTCACCCAAAAACATGTTTTGTTACGAATACAGGGCACCCTTGGTTTATGAAGGGACTGACTAGTAAAATAAATTATTTGGCCAATATTTAGTAGACTTACATGTATGGCAATGACTGTGTGTACTGACTGCATAAAAGCAAGGCATTGCATGAATTAATATTAAATCTTAAAGGAATAAATCAATTACAAAATATTTTTTTGTTTAGCACAGACATTCCAACAATGCACAGACAGGATTTTTTTCCCATATTACTCTTAACCTTTTGATTTAAATATTTATTTTTGTCAAAAGTTGAACATGACATGGAACATTATACAGCTATGTCAGACAAATAAAATGTATATATTTATAAACATTTATAATCTGACCATGCAAAAGCTTACAAGTTTGCCAATACCGATTTACACCCAGGAAGTTAGTAATTAATGGACCCTCATTAATTTAATCATCCTCTTGAATCCCTTTATTTTCAAACGTGCTTGGATGATTTGTTCAACGCGAAGAAACTCTCATTATTAATATTGTCTGAGAAAACATGGACGAATGCAATCTATTGAAGTCTTTTGACCACGTCCCAAATGCTTACCAAGGAAATGTTATTTTGAGATATGCATCTTCATCGTTTCATTAACGCCCAACCCTAGTTATGACATATTTTGACCATTGTAGCCGCTAAACTTTGAGACTGAGATGCCCACCGAGCGTGCCACCTCGTTGGTGGCCCCTCTGAGCTTCATCCAGAGAATTGTGCATTGGCTGCGGTTTTTGCTTGCCTTATAACAACTCTTTCGGCCGTTTTTTTTTCGGCAACAAAAGTCTTTCGGACAAAAACTGAAAATGCACATTTCAGCGGAGAATTTTCAGTGGCAGAAAATTCGGTGCATCACTAGCACCAACATATGAGGTTACGCTGCCAGCGCATTGAACTAAAGTTTGCGCAGTGGTGTAAAAAAATGGCGTCACACAGTCGCATGCTCAATTACTGCCATATTACCATTTTGTATTTTTTACATGTTTCTCATAACAGTATTTACTGTAATTCTGATTCTGCTGTGTTAATGTAAGTTAGTGATGGACCATTGACTGGTCCATAGAGAACGGTCGCATTGTGTGTTGTGGCTCGATCAATGAAACGGGATTGGAGAAGCTTGCTTAGATTGTTCTGAACTCCTGTTTCCATGCCATTGGCTTGGATGTTGCTCAACTTCTTGCTAATTGCGTAGCTAACGTAGCTATCACCAAATTTAAGCCGAACAGAACGGTGCCACTTTGGGGGTCTGTCTTACCCAATTGGTTCTTCACTTCTGACCTATGAGACGTAACCCTCTCGTTATGAACTGTGAGTCTTTCTTCTTCCTTTCATAGATTCGATGGGAGAAGAACATCACATTAGGGGAGCCCCCTGGATTTCTCCATTCGTGGTGGTGGTGAGTATCACGATTTTCACTCAACTGTAGCGCTTTCACTCTATTTCATTTATTTGGATCTCCATTAGCTTTCACTAACGCCATCGCTATTCTATAGCGCGGCAGTTAACAAAAGCAGCCAATTCTGCAACTATTAGACTTTACTTGCTGCACACGGGCGTTTTGAGTTCCAGCCAGACACTTCCATTTCGGCAGATTTTGTCCGTTAAATCCAGATTCTGTTGGTTCCGGAGCTGTTAATTCAGGATACTGCATTGTGCTACGTATACTCTGCAGATGTGAACGTGATCAGCAGTCTTTTTTAGTTGTTTTAAATAGTGACAGAAGTACACTTCAGCCGTGCTCGTTGGACTAAAACAGCGCACGTTCCCTTGTGATTTATGATGTAAAATCAACGCTGTTGGTCGCCAGGGGGGGTGCCGCAGAGTCTCACTGAGGGTGTGACCCCCCCACCCCCCATATCAAACCCCCGCCCACCCAGCTTCGCTCTCCGTCCTCTCCCCTCCTCCAGTATTGCATCTTTCTTTTACCTCCCGATTCCTGAAACAATGGATCCAGATGGTTGGGAGAATGGATGGCCTCCCCTTCCCCCTCCTCACCCTTTTGTGTGGCCCCCCCACACACACTTTTCTCCTTTTGTTCACGTGGCAGAAGGATTCTTAGCAGATTATCCCGTTGCATTCCAGTCTCCTTTTGTGCCAGCCGGCCGCTGTTTCTGCCCCCCCGCGCCCCCAACCCCTCGCCGCTGTCATGTCTGCCCCTGACTGCGGCTAAGGTACGACCGCGTGGCGGGGAGGGGCTGTGGTGGGGATCCGGCACTTAAAACAAAAAAATCTGCCGTTTTGTTTATTTTAGTTAGGAGCAATAGACGTTATAAGCATGTTTCCCGACTTATCAAATGTATTTTCTCGACTATATGTTATTAAAAGCATATGGGTCACATGCTAAGGGGATAGAAAAGACCGGTCACTGCTTACAGACACCACTGTAGATATTACTAAACTCTTGACCTTAAGCTGATTGTTCCGAATGGAATTAAGATGAGCCTGATCTGAGCACACCTATGCCGACTTGCGCGACAACACCGCCGAGACTTGGACGGAGCCCAGAGCGAGAGTCTGAACCGGACCCCGAGGACGGCAATAAATTAGCTCGCTCAATTAAAAGTGAAGCTGTTTTACACGCCCATATATTAGCTCGGACTGTTGAGTCAATGCAATTGGCGATGAATGCTAAAATTCCCTTTATTGACAGTTTAAGGCACATTTCGGTTTAACGATCTTTTTGCCCAACCAATGCTATAGGAACCAGTCAGAACTTTTAACCATTCTGTTATGTACAGAAAATATTTATCATTTTTTTGGATAAAAAAAAGATATTTATGACTTATTGTTTGTAAGTATTGGAAAAATGGGGGGGAAATGTTTTACACAATTTTTTTTGTTTATATATTACAAGCATTTTCCCCCTTTAGGGTGATAAACAGAATAAAAATAATTCATTTAAATAAATGTATTAAATGGGTGAGTGTGTCCCGCTGTATGTTCAACTAGCAAAAAATATATTGAATAATTGTGTATATATATTTTGCTTTTTATTTACCCCATAGGTTGGTACATAAAATGAAAATTAATGAAAATTAATATTTATATACAAATGAAAGCCCTACTCTCTCTATGCGTGTGTGTTTGTGTGCATGCATACAGAGGTAAATAGTACAATAATTGCAAAAAAAAAAAAAAAAATGGATTTAGTGTTAATTGGCTGTGTTAGTCAAGGACAGCTCCTTGGTAAATTAGTTATGTAAAATTATAGACTGTGCATAGCCTTAAAATTGTGTTTGGGGCGGGGGATTAAGGTACTATAACTTTTCACCTCGGGGGTGATTCTGCTGAGTCATAAGAATGAATGCTGGGGCTGGCAGAGCATCATCAGCAATATGAAAATCCAAGGACGTGTTTTTAATAGCTACTAAGAGGATGGACAGAATAATAATTCAGAAAGGTTAGACCCTGGGTTAACTTGTGGGGGAAATAAATGGGATGTCACGGTCTATCTATAAAACCAAACAATCCAGATTTTAGGATTGTTTTATAGATAGACCGTGACATCCTATTTATTTTTCCCACAAGTTAATCCAAGTTAACTCTAAAATGTACAGTCAGCCAGTGGAGGGAGGCCAAGACTGGAGTTATGTGGTCCCTCTTACGTACTCCAGTTAGGAGGCGAGCAACAGCATTTTGAGCCAACTGGAGATGTTTAAGGGAGTACTGGCTGACTCCAAAATCAAAATGAAGTGCATTCCATCTGAGATGTAATAAAGGCATGTCTTACTGTTTATTAGTGGTTTTGTGTAAAGACAGCGTTTTAACTTTCCTTGTGATGGGCGTGCTTGTGGATCAGTCAACAATCTTGATTATTGTTCTTATTTTTTTTTTTTACCTTTTCAATTATTTCCAGACTCTTACTACAGCCCACAGCACTGAACATTCCCCCACAGATAACTTATCAAAATACCCGTCAGCATTACGCCACAAGTTGTATTTCTGACTTTTAGTTCCTGCCAAAACACCCAACAATTTCCAACTGAAAATGAATGGTGAAATTGAATAGCATCTGCTACCTCATATTCATACAGGTTCAGTTGAGTTAAAATAGTAGTCATACTACTGTTAAACTTAAAGTTTGATCAAATTAGCCTCGGACACCAGTTTGACAGAGCCATACAAAATTGGGTGTACATGTCTTTCATCACGGGCTGCATGAAAAAATCTCAGGGACCCATACTAAAGATTTTAACCGGAAGTCTGCCTTTTTGGTTTGAAGCAAACAAAGTCCAGGGCTCCAACTTATGTGAGGGGATTCACACAAGTGAGACCCAATTGGCAGCATGTATCCGACACAGACACATGGCTGACACTAAATTGCTTAGCTTCTTTGAACACGCCATGTAATGTGAGAAAAGCATGGCGCCTAAGCGTAATCATTCTCAGGATCTTTGGAAAGTTAAAAAAATAAAAAATAAATCAGCCCAGCACACCAGTTTCACGATTGACACAATAGCAGAAATTGAGCAGAAAGTCAACCATTTTGGTCTGAAGTGGTCACGTTGGGCGAATTCCAGTGTTCTTACTTTGACAAACTCCTACTAGGGATTTTGCCTTAATTAGCCCCAATCAGAATTGGGTATCCTAGACAAATGGGTGATGCTAAATTGGAATTTTTCATTTATTTATTTATTTATTTTTGTCTACGCCATCTAATGTGGTCGGGGCATGGCGTTAAAGTTTGATGAATATTCCAAGTATTCGCCATAAAAAAGGGATATGAGGGCCCGTTCTTGCAGCCGTGTTTTTGGTCTTGCTATTTGTTTAGCTCCAGTGACCAAAGCTGTTTATTTGCATCCTTGAGCATTGATATGCATGACAGCGTGGCACCCTCCGTGCACTCTGACCTTGTGGCAGAAAAATGCTAAGTTGGATAATTAGTTGACTTTTTCGGATCAAAACATCCATCAGTTCACGCAGTTTGGTCATCAGCCGTCTGCAATTAGCATGGTGGGTGGGTGACGGTGCGTCTGATCGGCTCTGTGTTTAATCGTGTCGGTGTTCCACCCGGTTTCTAGTGCTCTCATCCCCAATCGATACGCAGACTGATCCAATTAGGACCTCTTAGACATTTAGCCGGATTGTGTCCCACTGGGTTTGTAACGTGGGCCATTTCCCACGTTTAGCTTCCCAAATAGACTCTCCTCGAAGTTTGTATCGACGTGCTTTTTGTGCATGTCGCAGGCCATTTGCCCGTTAAGTTCCCCGTCTTGTCACTCAGGCACAATCAGAATCAGAATCATCTTCATTTGCCAAGTATGTCCAAAACACACAAGGAATTTGTCTCCGGTAGTTGGAGCCGCTCTAGTACAACAGACAGTCAATTTACAGAACACTTTGGAGACATAAAGACATTGACAAAAAACAATTGTGCAAAAAGATGCAGAGTCCTCAAGCACTTAGAGCAGTTCGAATGACTAATATTGCAATAGTCCGGTGCAATGACCATTTTGCAAAGGGCGCTGAGACTTCAAGGATTGTATGCGGTTTAAAGTGACGAGTAGTGCGATAATCTGGGACAATGTTGGTTGTGCAAATGTCACAGATACTCCTCAATCAGTGTGCAAATGGAGCAGATGCTACTCTGGCATGAGTGGCCAGTATATGCAAATAGTGCAGGATGGCGAGACAACTACAGTGAGTGCACGAGTAATACATAATTGGCCCCACAGAAATGTGACAACGAACTCAAGTCAAAAAATTGCCAGTTTGTTGTAATGGAATTATAGGTTAGGTGTTTAAGAAGTTGATCGCAAGAGGGAAGAAGCTGTTGGAATGTCTACTATTTCTAGTTTGCATTGATCGGTAGCGCCTACCTGAGGGAAGGAGCTGGAAGAGCTGGTGACCGGGGTGCGGAGGGTCCGAGAGGATTTTGCACGCCCTTGTCTTAGTTCTGGCCGCGTGCAAGTCCTCAATGGTCCACAAGTTCACGTATGTGCCGCAGTTGTCAGCAAGGTGTTCATGTACGCAAGTGTATTTACAGTGCGTGAGAGGATGATTGCGGGGCCATAGTGTCACCCCTTGCAATGGCTCTCAAGTGCGGAAGAGGCTGTTTTAAGAGCACTGCATTGATAGCGAGTGTGTCTGTTTATGAATAGCTGCTAGCCATTTGCTTGTACAGTGAACCCTCACTATTGGCGGGGGTTAGAGATGTCTCAATGAACAATATATCCATCTGTCTTTCTTAAACTGCCCCCAGGTGGCCAAGGAGGATACACCAACAGGAGTAGCATTCATTTGATGCAGCGTGACAAAAACTGTTGGAATTATTTTTATTTCTATTCAATTATTTCCTTATTGTATGTTTTTGTAAAGTAAAATTATTATGGAAGTGGAAGAAATGGATGGCCACTTAGAGGAACCGGGCAAGAATGCGGGGAGAGTGTGGATACTTTGGGAGGCTGTTTGCAATGATCGAGCGCCCCATTCACTGACCATGCCAGTGCATTTCAGCGACAAAAACTCTGCACTTTGCTTTCGACATGCCCACGCACAGCATTCTGGAGCGTTGACAGTGGCTTTATTTTTTCAAGATTTTGAAGCCTCGGTTTATATACTTGTCTTTTTTTTAGCATTCGAATTTGGGAGGGTTGGTGTCAAATTTAGAAGACCTATTTGTTATCACTTAACAGCGACTTCAACATTCCCCTCTCCTTGCTTTACAGCGTATTCTGGGACTTGTATTGTGCCGCTCCAGACCGACGGGAGACGTGCGAGCACTCCAGTGAGGCCAAGGCCTTCCATGACTATGTAAGTAACATGCTCTCAGTCTGCAATTTCAACTTTTTTCTGCGCCATGTTCTCGCCTTGACCTATGCTCGGTCCAGTGTCTTTCCAAAACGGACTAACAGTTAAAGGAGCCATCTTATGCATTTCTTTTGACAGTTTAAAACCGTTCCCAGGTGTCTTCATACTGACTGTGGCATGCTTTCATCAAAATACCCCAAGGTTCAAGGATTAAATTGGATGATGTTGTTGAACTTTTTTTTTGACCTTGGAGAAACTCCACTTTTAAGAGCTTCCCATGTGCTGTATATTATCACTCAAGAACCTCAGTGGTGAACCTCTCTAGCATCCAAGTGATGCCACACACTACAAACATGGTAGAAACAATGCAGAAGCAGTGACTCGACATACTGTAAGTCGCGATGTGTACTAACCAGTGAGAGTGTGGCAGAAATACAAGAACACGCAGAGGTGCAGCGTTGTGTACAAAAAGTGCCCCGAGACGACGTCTTGTTATGATTTGGAAGCGTGAAGAAGCCACTGTAACTGTATCGTATGCTGTGTAAACGTCACGTGTTATGATGGATACCCTCTGGTCAAGTGTGTGTGTGTGTGCGCGTGTGTGCGCTTGCGTGTGTGCGTGCCGGCATCTTTGCGTTATAGTGTGGGGAGATAATGGAATAGAGTTCTAATCCAGTAATCCCGGCACTGGGTTGACGCTAAACCAGGGATTTGTGTGCGTGTGCGGAGAAGTGTGGTTGTGTGATTTTTATGTGTGTGTTTGTGCGTGCGGTTACTATATGTAATTGTGTGTTGGTGAAAGTATTTGTTTTGTGTGTGCTATTATGTGTGTCTGTATAATTCTGAGTGATCGTTTCTGTGCATCTGGGATATGTTATTGTGTGCGTTTGTTTCTGTGAGATACTGTGTTGTTTGGTGGTATTGTGTGTGTGTGTGTGTGTGTGCACGTGTAATTTAATGACTCAGGGCATCTTTGGCACGCAGCCTGTATGGGGCGGGGGGGCTCATACCCCCGGTGCCAGTTAACCCGTGCACGTGCGTGACTGTCTGACATGGTCGCTCACTGTCTTCATCTAAAAGTGACGAAGCCAAGGAGACAGGCCTGGTTTAATTTTGGCTCCGGACCCCTGAGGCGCCTCTTCCAGCGCAGGTCCTTTCTGCTGGTGGACCACTCAGCAAGAACAGGAAATATTTTAGTTTCTTTGTCTTATCTTTACAAGAGTTAGGGCAAGGTTTTGGGGGGGTGTTTGGCGTTTATGAGGCGTTATCCAGATGATGAGATGAAGGCCTTTCGGGTTCTTTTATCTCTACTATCTTCAACAGTAGTTTATTGATGCTCGTTGTTTTTTTCCTGTTTGTGGTAATTACAGTTTGTGTGGGGGTAGGTCTGTTAAACAACAGATGCGTCGGTCCTGGTGGAGGTCTGCTCTTTGCGATGCATCTAATCCTTTTGATTCCACACGACTTCCAGTGAGTCCTTGACTCGTTGGCGGCGTTCACACTTGGATAGGCTCCCCTTGGAAAGACTTTAGCTCAGCCGAGAGACTGTTTGCATGATTCAGCGCTGCTGTTTTGGTTAGCAACTGAGTTTGAAAAATAGACTTCTAGGTTTAAAATGGGCTCAGCTGTTAACCTTCTATCCTATTTCATTTCGGCGCATCACTAATAATTGCATTACCCAGTCCTTGCTGATTGGTAAAAATCGGCATTTGTTTGTCTAAATTGGACGACGCATCCGGTAACTTAATGGGACGAATGGGAAAGACAGCAATTGCTTGTCAAAATTGTCACCAAGAAATGAATTTGTAATATCCAAGAGTGGCTTCAAGTTTTCTTTGTGAAAAAGTGAGCCGACAAAGTGAAGAAATGTCTGCTTCTGCATTCCACCTCCTCCACACAGTAGCAAATATATATAAAATTTTATATATTAAATTTTTTTATTTAGCCGCACGCTTCTTATCCCAGTCTTTTTCTTGGCCTCTGCGGAGTGCGAGCTGAGTGTATGTTGTGTCTACGGCGTGTATTCGCTCCGTCATCGTGTGTGTCTACTGTAGGTGTGTGTGTGTGTGTGTGTGTGTGCGCGTGTGTGTGCGCGTGTGTGTGCGCGCGCGCGCGCGCCCATCTGCTTTCAGCACCCGAACCTCGTGCCAGTTTTGAGGAGCAGCTGGGCTTTCTGTCTGTCCGCCGTAGCGTCCCCCGCACCCTGTTGAGCGCAATGGCTGTGTTTTGACTGGGCTGCTAAATTAGCTGGATCACTGCAGTCAGCTCTTTTTGCTTCCCTTTTTCCTCTATGCCACAATCCCCTCTTCCATCTACCTACATAGCTAGCTAGCTACCACCCTTCCCCTCTCTCTCTCTCTCTCTGTCTCTCTCTCTCTCTCTCGCTCGCTCTCTTTCTCTCTGCGTGTGTGCGCACGTGCAATAAGGACAGGGGGTCAAGGAGACGGTGATGAGGTACATATCAGTGTGAAGCAGAATGTAGATTAGTAGCCTCTCCAGGCGGGGACACACAAACGCGCGCCTGCACACACACTATCACATATTTATACGTCCTCCTTCCATCTCATGTTTATGTCCGTTTTTATCCCTGTGAATGGTATCAGGCACAGGTCAATAATGTGTTGAGCACAATTGATCCGTCCAGTAGGTCCTGCACTTGGGAAGGAAAATCCTTCAGCCTGTGTCCATGCTGTGCTGTACCTTGTGTCGTTAGCTTCCCGCGGTTGGATTTAAACTACATTTCCAAGTGCACACTTTTAATTAAACGCGTACATGAAATTTTTATTTTATATATATATTTTTTGACTGTCTACTTTCAAGTGACACATATCCGAAACATATCAGCCTTGCGTTGATATAACGTTACTTCTTCTCAACTGAATACGCTCGTTTTTGCCTCCATGACCTGTCCTGAACCCTCGCCTTAAAAGGTCAACTCCATTTCATGAGGCTTACTACTTTCAGACAAATGACTTCATCTCATCAGCACATGAATTATAACTTGTTAAAATCTGATGTTTCGAAATCTTTTAGATATCCAACTTTTGGAAATGAGACTTTTTCCAATATGACTTAGAAATCAAGTGATGTGAATTTTGACGTTTCGAGATCTGACCTTTTGGAAATTTGACTTCGCAAATCGTTTTGAAATCTGAAGTTTTGAATTATCGCTTTTAGAAAATCACTATTTTGAAATTCGACGTCTGAAAGGTTTCCACAATGTCAGAGATTTTAGAGCCCCCAACTGCCCGAAATCAGAATCACTTTATTGCCATTGTCAGTGAAACTTACATTCACAACTAGGATTTTTTTTTCCCAGCCTGATGGTGCAACATGAAACATAGATGGTGCTAATAAAAATTCAAATATAAATAGACTAAAAAGAAGGTATTTTCCTTCTTGCTGTGCAAAAAGCAAAAACAGTGTGCGTAGGTGGGAGCCTCCTAATTTTATATGCAGGAACAACCCTGGTATTATTCCGGTTGTTTTGGAAGACACGGGTGTGGGTGTGTATGCGCCACTGATTGGTGTTTTTCAAGCTGGGATTGATGAGGTATATCCGATCTGTATGTTTATGCTGCACTCGCATCAACACATACTGTGTCTGATACGTATCGAATTTTTATCCACATTTGGAATCGGGCTGATTCCGATTCTGTGTGTTTTCTTTCTCATTACGCCATCGTGACGCGTATCCAAAGTGTGCCACTGGAGTGCAAAAACCATGAAGTGTAAATCCAGCCCAAGCCAACATGGCGTCTTTACAGCGGAGCCGCAGAAGACATTGCCGTGTAAAAAGTTTTGAAGATGCCCTGGAAATACTCTGGGTCGTCCGCCCGCAGATGCTTAAAGCCCTGCTCGCAATGTTTACGGTCGACTTAAAAGGTTGTATGCTTTATGTCATGTGTCTGCAGTTGTTTGCCAGGGGCCAGATGATCAAAACCTGCTTCCCACACAGCAAAAGGAAAAAAATAAAAAAATAAAAAATCACCTCCTCATAGCCCTGCAGGCAGACTACCTCCAAGTAAGATGACTGTGAACTGCTTCAGTCACATTCATGTATGAGTTTTTAGTGAGGGTTAAAGTCCATGGAAAGTAAAATTAAAAGTCTTTCAAATTCAACACACCACAAAGAGGAGTGTTATTATCAAGCCTTGCTCGAAGTTTTATCCCTCACGTTTGATAATATTTAGTTTAGTTTTTTAATATTTTATTTTGTTTTACAGACACTCTCATGCAGACTATTTGAATTTTGGAAGTATAGTGTGTGTGTGTGTGTGTGTGTGCCTCTGTGTGTGTATTATTATTATTATTTTTTTTTTGCTCAAGCTTGGACTTGTACCAGCATCAGGACGGTTCCACTGTACTTTTCATTAAAGTCATCACAAAGCCCCATAGCTCAGTGTGACTTTTTCCCTTAAGAGCTAAGTCTATTTGATCATGTAATAAAATAATGTGCACATCATTTAGGCCTAATCATTTAATATTTTTCTTCCTGCTCATTAGCAAGTGTTAACGAGAGAGAAATATAGCGTAAAGAGTTGGGTCCAGTGCAAATTAATTGAGCTGTTTGTCTGTTAACCTATTGCTCGTGTACACCAATCAAGTGGACCAGTGCTGATATGGCTTTACAATTTTTAAGAGGCTGACAGGAATCAACATACGAAGTGAAACACTCTTTGATTTGCCCATTTAGCCAGTGGATGCTGATCCAGATATGAAATATACTCAATAACATGCCAGCGTAGCTCTACGGAAGCAGGCCATTAAAATATAGTTTACACTCACAGTAGCGTAAATATTTCCAGGTTTTTTTTCCCCCTCCCCTTTTTTTTGTGTGTGCCTTGGGTTTTTAGTGAATTTTTCATGTGCTTCAATGAAAGAATCGCCACATCATCATCAAGTGTTTAAAAAGCTGCTTTCAAGTCAACGTTGCCCTATGCACGTGCATTCTCTTTCAGTCTGGCAATTCCTTGCTACTACAAATATTTAGTACATTATATCTGCTTATTGGTATTGCATTTGTGATTTATGATACAGGTGCTGGTTGACTTCCAAGTTGTTCTAATTTGAAACAAAATTTCCCCAACTGGAAATACAGTGGTACCTTAACTTAAGAGTTTTTTTTGTGTTACGGGCCGTCACTAGCAGATTTTTAAAAATGTATTTATTTATTTATTTATTTTGCTTTGTGTTGCAAGCCAAAATTTGAGGTACAAGCAACTTCTGATACACCGCCGCTCGAGTGAAGTGAAACGTAAGTACTCTAATGCCAGCACGTGTGGGCAAAGAGAGCCACAGTCGCCGATGCGCTTTCAGCCGTTTATTGAATTGCACTTTAGAGTCAAACACAAAGATACAAAATGAGAACACTTGCAAGGAGCTGCAGTAGGCACACTCACAAAGTCATGCACAGACACGCACACGCAGACTAACTGGCCAACCAGACTCCACCTCCGGATGTCACACACTAGGCCACGCCCCTTGAAGGCACACATCCAACACACGGGACGATTGGATATTTATATTAATGTATTGTCAACAGGGGGTGGGTGGGTAGGCTTACCTTGTGCCGGACAACCCCCCAACCCCTTCACCCCCAAATGCTCAGGGCCCCTGGACAGTTGTACCCCCCCCCCGGCCTTTTTGACGACAGACCTTGGTCACATGTACTTTCTTGTCAGATGGAGCCCATTCAAGGAGCTAACCTCCTCTCTGCACGCTTTTTTTTTTTTTTTCCTCTTCGTATGCTTGCTTTGTGTTTGCAATGCAACAGTAGATATAGGCAACGCTGTGGGTGTCGCTACCAAAGTGCGTAACGTGCAACAAGATTGATGGTGGACAAATGTATTCCGACTCCTATTCCTCCTCTTCTCCAGCCTCCTTGCGTGTTTATCTGAACTCTCTCTCTCTCTCTCTCTTTCTTCTGCATCTTCTTGTTCTTTCTCCTTCCTGGAGCGGGGGATGCCAGGGGGACAGAGTGCAGATAGGACCTGTCTCCATGGCAACAGCTTCTGCAAGCTTCTGACGGCCCTTACTCGGTGGGGGGTTATGCGATAGGGACGGAATAGTCGGGTTTTAGGGGCACACACACTTGGAAGAATATGTGCTGGACTGGGGTGGGGGGCGGGCAAAATAATGGAGGGATGAGGGTGGAGGGAAAGAGGCAGTCGACCCTGCTGCTTCCCCAGGGACTCTGTGGCCTGCTCGGAGAATTAGCATAAAGATGGGGGAGGTGTGTTTTGGTGTGTGCGTGATTTTCTTATTCGTTCCTTTCTTTTCTTCCTTGTGGATGTATATTGGTGTGCTGACAAATAATTGGAAGTGCGTCTGTTGTAGTGGATGTGAAGCGTGTGCGTGTGTGTTAGTAAGTCACTGACCGGCCCACTGTCCCCTCCCCAGGGTCTTAACCACCCCAACCCCCCCATCACACACACACACACACACAAAACCCTCCATCCGTCTGCCGCACTACTGAAAGGCAGCACTTTATAAGCTTGTGATGCAACTCTTTGTGTGTCTCCGTGTGTGTTTGTGCGTGTTTGTTCCGGCAAGCTTATGTAAGCGCTTCCAACATGAGTGTATGTGTGTGCGGACAAGAATACGGTTATATCATATTTAACTCCGGGGCTGAATCATTTGGCTCCCCGCCTACCCCTCCACCCCACCCCGAGATTTCCACTTTATTTGGGTCTGTATTGTTTGCCCGACAAAAGGAGATGGAAAACAAGAGTTTGTTGTGCTAATGTGATTAGCAAAAAGTTTTGACCGTGACACTTTTTTTTGTGCTTTTAAATGTGTTTGTCAAAAATCAAGTGTCGGGCAAGGCTGTTTTACACAGAGGTCCTGTAAAAGAGCCAGACAGCAATTGTAAGTGCCATTTCTTTGCCTGTGCGCTTCGTAATGTGTCCAGACGTTTTTCTTCGATTATGTTTTTATGATTGTGAGAAGCCAAAATGGAAATCACAATTCCATTTCGATTCATCGCCCAGCCCTATGCTATAGGTTAAAAATACACCAAATAAGAGACTGTATGAATATTTTTGTTTTTTTGTTTTAATAAATTTTTCCCCTCCCACACACATTGCAACTTCTTAAAACCATTTTTGAACACACACACAAATTGCAAGCATAAAATGTAGATAAAATAGTGTATTTATTGCAGTGTCTATGTGACCTGGTAGGGTGGCATGTGACATTGGCGAGTGCGTGCGAGTGTCCGGAGCGTGAGTTGTTAGCTAACAGCAGCTCCTTTGTGAGTGTGTTGCTTATTGTGTTTTTCTGTTCTCCCAGTGTTCAATAAATTGAAAAGTGTATCTGCGACTGCGGCTTTCCTTTCACACATGCAAGGACGTTACAGTACATAGATTAATTGTTTAAACAAACAAACAAACAAAAAAGCAATAGCTATATACTGCAGATTTCTGCGATATATTAGATTATAAAATGATCACTGATGGTTTAGAGGTTCACACTTCTGATTTCAGTGCAGGCAGCTTGGGTTCAGTTCCCCACTCCATGACGGTGATAATTGTTTCCTATTTCTATTTGTGCCCTATGCTTGACTGCCGACCAGTCCAGGGTCTAGTTCACCCTTTGCCCGGGGTCACCTGGGATTGGCTTCGGCTCCCCCGTGACCCTGCCTGAACAGGAAAAGGGCTGTACAGTAGAAAATGGATGGATGGGTGACTCCCTTAAACACTGCATATTGCATGCGTGTCCGATGTGTTTGCATTGGACGGTGCCAGCTGCAACCGAGATCATATTACTGTGTAACTAATGTAATGCGTGTAATTGTTTGATTTGTTTAAATCCCAGTTGGCACATTTGCTTAGCCCGCCTGGTTCAATGAGCCAAAATAAACCAATGCATAATGAATAGACTCCAACTGAATTAGTTGACTCGGGGTCGGAGTTTGGAAAGTAGAGCTGTGCGATACAGTAGTGTCTTGAGATACAAGTGGTCCGACAAGTTGAGATGTGAGCGTTGTATGGTGGCAGGTGACTCAACTCCACAACAAGTAGCGGTTTGGCAGGCAAATAGTAATTATTCTTCTTCAAAAAAAAAAAAAAGAGGCTCCAAGCTGTTTATTGCCACTTTTAGCTGTCGAACTAAAGATAAAAGATAAGATGAGATAAGGGTATATTTGCAACAAAGAGAATTACACCGTGTGTATTTAAAAGCAACCACATAGCCTCCGCTACCTTAATGCTAACATACAATCGGAAACTCCATAGGCACACGGGCTACCAATTAGTATCTACTGAATGTGGCGGTGTTGTTACCCTTTAAGCAACGGATATCTGAACTACGGCTGACAATTGATAAAAAAATGTTTCGTCTGATTTAGTCACACTTTTGAAAATTGATTAATCACAGGTTTCTTTTTTCCCAAACGGGGTTTTGAGTTTTTCTTTACTTGATGGGAAGGTTTAGATTAGGGGCTGTTGTGAAGCATTTCCAACTGTGGGCTTGTGAAGCCCTCTAAGACCCTTTTGTGATTAATAAGGGCTATACAAATAAACTTGACTTGACACAGGCGCCAAATATACCACACACAATACCACATTTTGCTTTGAGGTGGTATTTTAGGCTTGTTGTGCTTTGACGAAAGGAGAGTTCAGCGCTGCACTTTATGCAAATTACCTTTTTTTTATCGAAAGTCCCATTGGGATGATTTTCGCAGCAAAGTTTGCCACCGAGCACACCAGTCAGAATCTCCTCACTCATTTTTGCACTGGTGTAAACATTGACCTGAAGTAAAAGATATAAATATTTGTTTATTTATAGATAGATAATGGGGAAAAAAATAACTTTTTGTCATAACATGTACGTATGTAAACATGATACTTAAAAAAAAAAAAAAAAAAAAAACATACAAAATATTTGCAGTTTGGAAGCGCACACCTCGGGTCAAAGGTTTCCACCATGAGGATAAATCACTGCTGGTCATGTCTTTGGAAATTTTTAGCATGGTGGACTCTGCGATTGCCTTGCACCAGGCTTCTCTCTCGTCATACACAAAACAATGCAAAAATGATTCCGCTCATGTTGTCTGTTCCTTAGCAGGAATTAAATTCGCTGCCGCTTTTTTTCTTTTCTTTTTTTTTTTTTTTTTTCTTTCCCGCTAGAGGATTTAGAAATGTCATTAAGTTGGTAACAAAACAAAACAAAAAATTACATTTTCTTCCCAAACAAATCGTCCTGAGCAATAAACTCCAACTAAGCCATGGTTATAAGTGACTGTAAATATCACTAGAGTAGCGCAAGCGAAGGGACACGTCCCGGGTAGAGAATTTAAATTTTTTTTTTTTTATTATTATTAAACCTCGAGATTTGTCCTTGAACACTTTTGTCCTAATGTGTTCAAGAGATGATAGCCTTATATTCTGCCATCTTCAGGTTAGGCTTTAAAGGCGGTAATATGAGACACTTTGAATTAACCATTACACTTAATATGTTGAGAGGAAGCTGGGCCAGGGAGGGAGACGCTGCCACCCGCAGCAAATTGGCAGCCATTGCACCCTTGACGTTCCTGATGTAAAAAGTCACAATGAATGGTTTGGCTTTGTTTTTGTTTGTTTTTCCAGAGCGCGGCAGCAGCGCCCAGCCCGGTGATGGGCAACATGCCCCCCAACGACGCCATGCCAGGCGGTCCCATGCCTCCGGGCTTTTTCCAGGTATGAAAACCCACAAGCAATCTATCAATCAAATCTTTCGATCAATCATCTCTTTGTCAAGTCCCACCTCATTGTAGCCTCACTCATACCTTGAATGTGACTTTCTTAATTAATGGGACATTTAGAGCTACACTGATGAGAAAGAATCAAGTTGTAGTGTTGCAAGAGAAAAGTTGTCAGTTTTCAGTAAAGTTGTAATATTATGACTGTTCTTTAAAAAAAACAAAAAAAAAAAAAAAACTTCAATCTATGTGATTCTTAAATTGTTTTGAAACAATTATGAGTATTCTCAAAATATTAAATAAAACATTGTACCCGTAATAAGGCTATTCTCATAGCATTGCATAATTTTTGTCCTAAGAATACAATTTTGTCGTACTATTACAAATATTCTTGGAACATTGTGACTTTCTTCCCATAAAATAGTAAAAACCCGTTTCTCATGATGTTACTTTTTTATTATATATATATATATATATATATATATATATATATATATATATATATATATATATTTAGCTTGTAACATGTTTACTCTTGTAAAATATAACTTTTTTTTCATATACATCTTTATTACGGCTTTATCTTCAAAGATAACTTCTTCTCATACTCCAACTTTTTTCCTCATAACATTATGACGAGGGACATTTTTTTTCCAAGAGGAAGAGACATTATCTGTAAAGATACAAATATTTATTTATACATAAAGTAAATCCTAGATGGGTGGGGGGAAAGAAAATGTTTTTTTATTTCACTGTATTTTTCTTTACGCTCATAGAAGAAATTAATTGAAATATTTTTTTGTACAAAAAAAAGCCATAGTACCCAGCGCTAGCCTCAGCTAGCTTTCTGCCTTAAGAAGCAAATATTAGTTTTTCTTTCGTAACATTACGACTATTTCTGAAACAATATGAACATTTTCTCATAACATTTTAACTTTATTTTTCAAAACATTACAAAGTAATAATAACTGAGGAAACTAATTGTTGAAGATTTGTAGGTGGAATTCTTTCCCATTCTTGCTCGATGTACAGCTTCAGCTGTTCAACAGTCCAGGGTCTCCGTTGTCATATTTTACGCTTCATAATGCGCCACACATTTTCAATGGGAGACAGGAGTCTAGTACCCGCACTCTTTTACTACGAAGCCACGCTGTTGTAACATGTGCAGAATTTAGTTTGGCATTGTCTTGCTGAAATAAGCAGGGGCATCCATGAAAAAGACGTTGCTTGGATGGCAGCATATGTTTCTCCAAAACCTGTATGTACCTTTCAGCATTAATGGTGCCCTCACAGATATGTAAGTTACCCATGCCATTGCCACTAACACAGCCCCATACCATCACAGGTGCTGGCTTTTGAACTTTGCGTCCATAACAGTCCGGATGGTTCTTTTCCTCTTTGGCCCGGAGGACACGACGCCCACAATTTCCCAAAACAATTTGAAATGCGGACTCGTCAGACCACAGAACACTTTTCCACTTTGTATCAGTCCATCTTAGATGAGGTCGGGCCCAGAGAAGCTGGCGGCGTTTCTGGGTGTTGTTGATAAATGGCTTTTGCTTTGCATAGTAGAGTTTCAAGTTGCACTCACGGATGTAGCGCCGAACTGTATTTACTGACATTGGTTTTCTGAAGTGTTCCTGTGCCCATGTGCTGATATCCTTTACACATTGATGTCGGTTTTTGATGCAGTGCCGCCTGAGGGCTCGAAGGTCACGGGCATTCAATGTTGCTTTTCGGCCTTGCCGCTTACATGCAGTGATTTCTCCAGATTCTCTGAACCTTTTGATGATATTATGGACCGTAGATGATGAAAATCTCTAAATTCCTTGCAATTGTACGTTGAGGAACATTGTCCTTAAACTGTTGGACTATTTTCTCACGCACTTGTTCACAAAGAGGTGAACCTCGCCCCATCTTTGCTTGTGAATGACTGAGCAATTCAGGGAAGCTCCTTTTCTACCCAATCATGGCACCCACCTGTTCCCAATGAGCCTGTTCACCTGTGGGATGTTCCAACACGTGTTTGATTAGTATTCCTCAACGTTCTAAGTCTTTTTTGCCACCTGTCCCAGCTTTTTTGGAACGTGTTGCAGCCATAAAATTCCAAGTTAATGATTATCTGCTAAAAACAATCAGGTTTATCAGTTTGAACATTAAATAGCTCGTCTTTGTAGTGTATTCAATTAAATATAGGTTGAACATGATTTGCAAATCATTGTATTCTGTTTTGATTTAGGTTTAGCACAATGTCCCAACTTCATTGGAATTGGGATTGTATATAAAAGTCCATAAAACCCAGCCCTCGTTCCCAACACAGTATGGATCCCATTCTTGACATTCCGCTGTTCATTCCTTCATTCACATGTCTGTCCTCTCCCACTGTTCCATTCTGCCTCTGTGACGCTGAGAGGGGCTTGCATCACCACATCATAGCTACACATCCGTAATCAGCTAGAACACTGTGTGCGGCGGCGTGATGGACAGCGTTGGCATTTGGCCGATGTGCGATAAGGTAGCGGGGAGGGGACGGAGAGATGAGAAATGTGAAAGATCACCTCCACCGGGACTCGCCGTCACCCACCTGCCGCCATTGTTTTGGGTGCTGTAAGCAAGGCGGCGAGGCTAATGGGAGTGCATAAGCAAAGAGTGAGTGAGAGAGTGCGGCATGAGAGAGCTATTTATCACATCGGTGGGGGTGTAGTGAGGGTCTGTGTGTGTGTGTGTGTGTGTGTGTGTGTGTGTGTGTGTGTGTGTGTGTGTGTGTGTGTGTGTGTGTGTGTGTGTGTGTGTGCGTGTGTGTGTGTGTGTGTGTGTATGTGTTGAAGGGACTTATTGTGACAGGGAGCTTTGCTTGTTTGCCGCAAACATGTTTCTGGTTGCAGTCAGGAGGCGACTTAGTCCCGATGTCGCAACTATTTTCCCGTGATAATGCGACAGGCCCAGCAAATAAATAGTCCCGTCCACATGTCTCACACAACGCCATTTTGGACTTGAGGAAGTACGAAAGCAAAACTTTGGTTGTGTTTGTGATAGTTCCCGAGCCACTATATCAGTGATTCTCATAGTGAGGTGGTACGGGGGCTCCCTTTTTAGTGGTATGCAAAGAATTACCAAATTAAATGTTCCAACTGTGCTGAATTTTACAGGGACTTTTATTTTTTATTTTTTTTAATTCAGTACAGTATATTTAAGCAAAGTTCAGTTGTATTTAACTTACATGCAATACTTAATTGAATCATTATTTAAGTACAGTTTTTGTATTATTGTTCAAAGAGTGTATTACCATAAATTTAAACTATACTTTTTTAGGAATAAAACCACTGTCTCTTTTTTCATGGATAGTTGTGCCTACTGTGTATTATAATGTTGGTCATGATGGTGGTACTTGTGTACTTGGCGAGTTAAGTTTTTTAGGTGGTGATTCATGCCACAAATGCACTATTTGGTACACTATATAATGAGTTTGCCATATTGTAGGGGTGTTTGAATATGTAGTGAAGTGATTACAGGTTATATCCTCTATATCGTGCCCTTAATGTATTCCACCATGCATCTTGAAAAGTAGCCGTGAATTCCAAAAACTCGTCATCCTCCTCCTATGATGACGAAGGAGCGCTTCCTTCAGGTGTAACCCCCAACCCCCACCCCTCTTCTTTCTTAAAGGGACCACCTGGCTCTCAGCAGTCCCCCCACGCACAGCCCCCCCCACACAACCCAAGCAACCCCATGATGGGACCCCACGGCCAGGTAAGAGGCAAATACTCACTCTCCAGAAACCCTTCCTTCCTTTCATTCCCTCTAAAAGCCCACCCAAATACAAGCCCACCTCTCCCAATAAGGCTTCCTTTACACTTTCTTCCTCAGTGCCCCTCCAGGCCTGTTAGTCCTGTTCTGGTTCGAGAACCGTAATCCCACCCCGCTCCGGTCGCCGTTAGGAGAACATCCATGAAGCGGCAGGCCATGCCCCTCGTCAAGGCCCAGCATCGGGTGTCCCTGTGTGGGATGAATTATTCACTCCTTGCCCCTCCCCCGGAGCTGCTCATGGGGGGTTGTGCACTTCTCCGCTCCACTGCTCTTAGCACGCGCGCACACACACACAGACACACACACACAAACACACGCACACACCTCCCCTCTACTTGCTTTTTCTAGCAGCTTATGAATAAAACAAGGAATCAAGCATGTGCTCACATCCTTACTTCAGTCGTGCTCCTAAATGGAACAATCAGAGTTGGGGTTAGCCAGCGAGGTTGCTATCTTTTAGCCTGATCCCTCGTTCTCGCGGTTTCTGGTTTCCCGAGTCGGAACATGCCTCTTCTAAAGTTTGCTCTTGTTGTTGTTGGCCCCCGACGTGTGTGCGTTTAACCAGCGTGACCGCAGGCCAAGTCGGCTTCCGCCGACCGCAGTGAGCGCAGTGAGCGTGTGTGTCTTTACACGTCATCCACCTCATCTGTGTGTCCTCACCACTAACTTTTAGCCCAAATCTCACACTTTTTGTCTTTTTTCAGCCTTTCATGTCACCCCGGTACCCAGGTGGACCGCGTCCCACTCTCCGAATGCCAAATCAGGTACAAAGCACCCCCCTCTTCTTATTCAACTGGTAGCTGATTGCACCTATCACTCATGTTTTGTTTGTGTTTGTGCGTGTACATGTGCACTCAGCCTCCAGGTGGAATCCCAGGATCGCAGCCTCTTTTGCCAAACAGTTTGGACCCAACACGACCGCAAGGTACAGCGGTTTAAAAAAATATTATTGTCACTGTATTGTCATGGCCGTAAAAAAAACATTATTATAGGATCCCCATTGTTTTGTAGTAATTCTGTGTTATAAACAATAGGCGTATGCCCAGTATGGGATACGTTGGTTTCATCTACAACTTTGGAGTTCTACTTTACCTTTTTCTTTCTTTTTTTTTCCACCCTATTGTTGGCAAAATGACAAGATTTGTAGAAAAAAATATGGTTATATAAAGAAAAAAATAGATGAAAATATAAATAATAAATATTTGCATGTGGAAAAAATACAATCAGACAAAAATAGTCATGTGAAAAATGAAACAAAGAATACAAGAAAATGTAAAAAAAACAATAAAACTTAAACGAATATGAACAAAATGTAATAAAATATGAAATAACCTTAAAAATACAATAACATAAATGATGCCATTGATTCAAAATTACAAAAATATGTAAAATAAGACAAATATTTAATTAAAACAATCTATTTTAATAATAATAATTGTAAAATTGAAATATTGTAAAACAATACAATAAGTATATATATATATATATATATATATATATATATATATATATATATTTATATATATAATACATAACAAATATTCTATCATATAGAATAATACACAATGTGACTTTTGGTTCCCATGTGGACTTGATGTGAGTCTGGCCAAGGACAGCAGAGCTCTGTGGAGATTCTATCTGGAGATTACAGCCACAGGGTTTGAACTAATGGGATTAGGGCGCAGCCTACTCTGTCGCATGTGTCTATTAGACTTTAGGGCGAGCCATATGTGGAATTAACGCGAGCGTTTGCGTTTTTGTTTCAGGGCATCCCAACATGGGCGGCCCTATGCGGATGAACCCTCCTCGAGGAATGGCCATGGGCCCACAGGTACCGCTGCCACACCCACACGGCGCACAACACCCACGCAGTTTGGCAAATAGTGAACAATTTATCTAAAAAGAAAAAAAAAAAAGGTGTCAAGCTGTTTAATGCCACTCATAGTTGAAGTTGACTCACTTAAAGAGAATTGGGCGTGGGTTTAAATAAAACAAATAATGTTGCTTTAAGAGCGGCCCTCCATCTTAATGCTAACATTTAATAAAAAATACCTTTGTCATGATAACGGTTAGCATCGCTAGTCGCGGTTTTAAAACCCATTAAGCAACAGCTATTTAAACACATGTTGGAAAAACACATGCAGACAGATAATATAACAATGCTCACAGGCACATATTCTTCATCCTTGACAAAAAATTACTAATATTACTGAGTCACAGGAGTATAAGTACAGTTCTTCTTTGTTTGTGTCAGCATAACTGTATTATGCTGCCTCCCAGTGGCCAAGGCAGGCACACCAGAAGGAGCAATCCAATGCAATTTATTTATAAAGCACATTTAAAAACAACAGAGTTGACCAAAGTGCTGTACATCAGTAGATATAAAGTATACAACATCATGAAAATGTAGCAAAAAATACTGTTTACAAAAATGCAATAAAACCACACACTACCAACTCTAATACAGGATCTGAGAATACTAGGGAGAATGAGTTTTGAAACGAGATTTACTGTAAATATAAGGAGAGTGAAGCACAATGAAATGAATTGCCGCATTAAATCATGATGTACAAGCTGTTTAATTCTTTGACATTCTATTTAATGATGTTATAACTCTGTTTTAAAACTGTACAAAATTAGAGAAAGCTGTTTTTCCTCATTAAAAACATTAGCGTGGTCCCGAAATGAATTAAACTCATGTATCAAGGAAGGTACCACTGTCAATATTCACTTAATTGTGACTTTTTAATGTTTTTATTTTTCCCCCCATCTTGCAGAATTACGGAGGCATGAGACCTCCACCCAACTCCATGGGCGGCCCCATGCCAGGAATGAACATGTACGGTCATACCCTTCTTGTACTCGTTATGATGAGTGTCTTTGTTATTGAAGTTCCACTATGTCACTGCAGGGTTCCAGGAGGAAGAGGGCCATGGCCGGGGCCTAACGCTAACTCAGTGAGTCATCCACTTTTACACATTACAACCCTACCAACATTAGGTTGGCCGCGTAGCAGCTGTTGGCAACCTGTAGTGCTGCCGTATTTGGTGTTTGGCGGTATTCCTTGGCTCTGGATCGCTCATGCTGAGATGTGATGGTCTGGTTTCCCTCCGCAGATAGCTTACTCCTCCTCATCTCCAGGCAACTACGTGGTAAGTTGACAAAAAATAACATTTCTGTAAAACATTGCTCTTACGATTCATAAGACTTTGATGATGGCAACAGTGATGAATTCATTTTACTTACCTTCCTATGGGATTAATAATTTTGGATTTAAAACAACTTGGAAGTCAAAAAGCTTCACACAATGTATTGTGTTTCACTTTGGATTTTGTATTTATGTACTCTGATGGGTCTGAATTTTGACCTGCTCACTCGTTCTCCCGTCTCTCAGGGTCCCCCAGGTGGCGGAGGGCCACCCGGAACTCCCATCATGCCCAGCCCAGGTGGTGCGTCACCTACCTAAGCTCCCACAACCACACTCCATCTTGCCCACTCCCCTCACAGAGCATGTCGCCTCACGCTTCTTTTTTGCTGTTCATCATCATTTGTTCAAAAGACATCTAAATGCAGTCTGTTAATTGAGCTGATTTGTTTGCTTTGCTCAGATTCGACCAACTCTAGTGAAAACATTTACACAATGATGAATCCTATTGGACCAGGAGGCAACCGACCCAATGTGAGTGTTGCAGACACGAAAAAAATGTGTTGGAAAATACCTGCATGCGACACCACTGTGTCCGATTAACACGAAATACAGCACATTTGTTGATCATGACTGGTTGGACGAAATTCAAATCACAAACTACAGTATGAAATGGACAGGTAGTCTGCCTGTTTGGTTGCCGTTTTTCAGGCTGTTGGTCCATTTGCTACCAGAAATCGGCTTAATTCTTACATTTTAACTGCAAATTTAGCCGCCTGATTTTGACCTGCACCTATCAGTCAGACTTCATTTAGTTGAGGCATACTGCACCGACTGTACACCTGAAGCTTGTCATCACAGAGTGAGAGAATTCAGTACCCAGATTACATTGACAAAATTATTTTACTGTGTTGGGTTATTCTGCCATTTGTACCAGTTCCCAATGGGACCTGGGCCTGACGGTCCGATGGGCGCTATGGGAGCCATGGAGCCGCACCACATGAACGGATCGCTTGGTGTGTTTTCCCTCCTTATCCTTGTTGTGTACTAGTAAAGTGTGCATTATGACTCAAGTGTGGTGTGCTTCCACAGGGTCGGGAGATATGGACGGCTTGCCAAAGGTGAGCAATATTAACTCTAAAATAGGCCTGTTACGATAATTCCTATATCCATATCTTATTGTTCAATAAATACAACGGACAGGATAGGTTTTCCAGAATCGATCAATTGTCATTGTGGTGAGCCGGCGTGCGGATCACAAAGTGAGCGGACAGAGTTGGACGGCTGTGTCATTAGCTGCTCGTGGGCTCATGGAACGCCGGCGGTGTTGGCTCCGTCCAATACTCCACACTCCACAGCCTTGCTCCATGTGCAGCGCGTAAATGCACACAACCGAGACACTTAAGGGAAAATTAACTGTTTGTTTTGTTCACAAGCCCACGAGCTAACAAGCTAGCCTGGGAGCTAGCAAGTTAAGGAGATAAACGGCTCGCTCCACCACGGCGATGTCGTTTAAAACATCAGCGCTTCGCTCAGAGAGTATTAGTCCCCAATTAACACAAACACGGGAATGTTAACTAACCTAAGTATAACCTCAGTGGCACACCTTATTCAGCCAGTAGTTGACTACAGCAAACGTCAACGTATATTTGATTGTCAGGTTATTTGACAGGTGAAGGGCTCATCTTCAGTGGACCAACCACACAGTAACCAGGTTTACAAGGAGACTTTTTTTATTTTTTTCATTCCGACTGGTCACCAGTTTACACGTGATGTGATCTAATCCGATCGGGTGTATACACGATGTGCATTACATTTAAGCGGAACAGCCGTGTGACATGCACACACCGTCGTGAACGTCACGTCATTAATCAAGATGGAGATCCGTCAGCTATTCAGCACAGTACTTGGGATTGTTTTTATAAGTTTATTTTTAAAAAAAATGCTTGATTGAAAACAACTTATAAGTAGTTAAAAACAAGAGCTCCGTCGCATCTGTCAGGAGCCGCCATATTAATGCCGTGCGTAAACGATGACGTTGCCGCGCATTCACGTCGAGACGAAGCATGCGCAGACAGTATATATAATAACAATAATAATAACAACAATACTGATTTAAAAGCAAGAAAATACAATAAAATAAATAAAAAATAATGACTGAGCTTATTTTTCATGATTTCAGAGGCATTAAAAGAAATCTATATAATTATTTATTGTGATTAGTTTTTGAGAAAATATATCTTGAAAAAATTATGGTGACAGGCCTACTCTAAACATTACCTAACTTCCTTACCTACCTTTCTTAGCTACCGAACCTCTCCTTAGCTTATCCTACTTTACCTTACCTGGCTACCCAATTAACTTAACCTACCCTACCTTCCTTACCCACATACCTTTGCTTACCTTATCTAGTTGAACTTGTCTTGCATTACGTTAGCTACCGCACTTGACTTACCTTATTGACTTACATACCTTACCTAACGTGCCTACCAAAATACCTAAACTTACCTAACCAAAAACATCTACGTACTTTCTTTACATTTACAAACCCACCTAACCTTAAATTACCTTATTTACCTACTGACCTACCTTAACTAACCTAGCTTATCTGCCTACCTAAAGATATAAACTTACCTTACCTAACATACTTACCTACTTCCTTTACATTTGCAAACATACCTTACTGTAGCTTACCTTATTTACCTACATATCTAACCTTGCCTAACATACCTACCTACCTTATCTTACTTCCCTAGCTAAATACTTAAACTTACCTACTTCCTTTACATTTGGGAGCTTACCCAACCCTTACCTAACCTCCCTTAACCGCATTAATTACCTAACTTTATCTTACATACCTAATCTATCTTCCCTTACCTGCCTGCCCATCTCAGCCTCTTACCTACCTTAAATACCTTACCATACCTAACTTGCCTTACCTTTCCTTACCCTATTTACTTATTTCCTTTACCTTAGTTAGCCTTACCTTAGCTTTTTTAACTAGACTACAGTTACCAAATTCCTTTACATTGGCTAACCAAACCTACCTTAATCTACCTGACCCAATTACCCAACTTAACTACTTAACCAAATCTTATGTGCATACCTTAGCTAACACCTACCTTGGTGAACCCCTTTCTCCCTCCTCCCCCACTGACTCACTAAATCTCTCCATCATACCAAGCTTATCACTTGCTCCAACCCTTGTTTTTTATCCAGAGTTCCCCTAATAACATGGGGGGCATGAACAACCCTCCCGGAACGCCGCGAGACGACGGTGAAATGGGCGGCAACTTCTTGAACCCATTCCAAAGCGAAAGTGTAAGTTGCAGCCTCACCGCATACCCCTAACGCTTCACCTTGACACTCCCCTGACATACCGGTGGACCAATGCCAGCAGACAGGACTGTCAAGTAGAACGCTAACTTTTGGGTGAATTCAGATTTGCACAACTGACTTTGTACATTCCACTGCAATGAAATTGTCTTATTGAAGGGTTGCTCGCTAGTTAAGCGCGACCATAGTGTGGCTAAACAGATCCAGTCCAAACAGCCCTGCTTGTCTACTTGAATGAGCTTTTTTTCTTTTTTTTCTTTTTTTTTTTATAGATTTTTAATGAAGCGTGTCATCTGCTTGCATTGTGTCCGCTTACCAATCACCAATAAATTCATATTGTCCCCCCTGTATCAGTGTTGTGTTATGATCAACACCTCATCTCCATGAATCAATGCAAACCACTGGATGCACCACCAGTTCATTGTTCAAAGGGGGAATGAGAAGTGTTCAAGCCTTACCTTACCTAATCTTACTTTAACTGCATACCTTAGCGTGCCTTAATTATATTAACTACTTTACCTACCTTAACTATATAACCTTTCTTTGCCTAAACTAACGACTAAGCTTACTGACCTACTTACTACTACTACTTACTAACCTACCTACCTTCCTAACGTGCTTGCCAAATCTTACATTACCTCACTTTCGGTAATTTAGCATTAGGAATAGGAGAGAACTGATACCAGGTATCTTATCGGACCGATTATTATTTATTATTTATTTATTGATATTTCTTTTTTTATTCTTATTTCAATGTATCGGATACTTGTGAAGGCTGCTGATACAAGCCACAAATACTGAAGGCAAACATTCTGACATATCGAGTAAGTCCTCCTCACCAGTAGGTGGCGCTACACTGCGGCGGTTTGACACATCTGAAAATCATCATTTACGTCAGACAGAGAGCTCTTTGTTTACCATTATGTATCTGTCACTGTGTTAATTTGAAATTTTATGTGGTATCGGTAGTACTCAATAGTGAATACTCATACTGGTATTGGTCTGAAAAAAAGAAGCATCAAGCATCACTAATTACCATACATACCTTACCTACCTACCTTATCTAAACTACCTTACCATACTTACCTTACAATATCTAACCTACCTACTTTACCTAACATTAGTTTTCCTTAGCTACTTACCTACCCTATTTTATGTGACTTTAACTCACCTATCTACCTTATCTAAAATACCCCAACTACCTTACCATACCAACTTACACAACCTACCTACCTACTTACCTTGGCTTACCTAACATATCTAACATACTGTACCTGTACCTTTCCTTACCTTACCTAACCTACCTAACCTACCTTACATACCTTACTTTACCTATCTACAGTGCTGTGAAAAAGTATTGGCCGGCTTCTCAAATTCTTATTCTTTTGCGTAGTTTCTCCATTTGGTTTAATATCATAAAATTTATATATTAGACAGAGGTCATCCAAGTAAACATAAAATGCAGTTTTTAAATGGTGATTTTATTTATTAAGGGGGAGAACAATTATTCAAAGCTACCTACCTGGCTGTGTGTGAAATAGTAATGGCACCTAACCTAATAACTGGTTGGGCCACCCCAAAAATTGGCTGAACCAGTAAAATCATAGCTGAAATAATATAAAAAAACAAGTGGTTGTTTTCCCCTTTGTCTTATTGCAAGGCAATACAAGTACATCACGAAAATCTTTATATTTAATGACCATAATCGATTTGACCTGATTCTCTTACAAGAAACAAGAGGACTCAAGGTTTATTTCACAGTCACATTGGCTGAATTTCTGGCGAAAAATTCCTGAATCGATTTCAATCATTTCGCATCGTATCGTTCTAAATGAACAAATATCATCCTTGAGTCGAATCGGCAACCAGGAATCATGATACGAATCTAATCGTTGCTAAAACGAATCATGACACCCCTAGTAACTACCTTACCATACCTATGCCTACCTAAGTTATCTTACCTTAGCTAACTTATGTTAACGGCCTTACCATACCTACCCACTTACCTTTGCTAAGATACCTTACCTAATTTATTCTTTTACGATCAATAGTATCTATCTATAGCTTTGGAATTTGGACTGTAATCCAGGAGCATCTTGCAAATCTCAGTGCTGGGTGGGAGCGCCCCCTGGTGTTTAAATGTTGCATATCCACTCATCTGTGCCCTCCTCCCCCCTTGCCCCTTCTCTCTCTTTTCAGTATTCTCCCAACATGACGATGAGTGTGTGATTTTATTTTTTCCTTTTTTTTTTATGTTGGTTATTTTTTCCCTCCTGCTTTGTACCCCTACACCTTTTTTTTTTTTTTTTTTTTTTTTTTTTTGTTCCCCGACCCCACCGCAATCCTGACCTCACCCTCGGACCGGGCCTGCTCCTCGTCCTCCACGCTCTACCGCAACCTTCCTCACACCCCTTCCTCACGGGTGAACCGCAGCCCTCCTCCTCATCCTCCGGAGTGGCCCTGGAGCTCGCCAGGACTCTGGTGAAAAAGACAGGTCCTCCGGGAGCGTGCAAGATGGCCGCCGGGCCGGGCAGGAAGTCGCAGCAGGGCAGCAGGAAGAGCCTCTTCTCGGACTTTAGACAATGAGCACGGGGGAGCAAGGACAAACCGAGAAAAAGGAGAGTGACACATGCTCAAGGACGCTGTCTCTCTGGAATCTTCATCCACAATCGGACTTATTATTATTATTATTATTTTATTTTTTTAAATAGTTTTTAATGTATTGTTCCTGACCTCTGCTTGTACATTTTTTACAGAGGTGTTGTGATGATCTGTTTTTTTTCCTATTGTGTGTATGTATTATATCATTGCTATTTTTATTATTATTATTAATTATATTGCCATGCTAATTTTTTGTTCATTCAGAGGGCACATTATTTTGCGAGAGAAGGCCTAATCACGTGTGCACAAATGATGTGACCACACTGCTGGTAAGATTTTATCCCTGCATTATTGGCCTTTTTAAAAATTATTCTACCCAACTTTTTTTTTTTTTTTTAACCCACATTTTTTCGTTTGTCATTTTATTTGTTTTTCTTACCCACATTTTTTTACCTAAATGATTAAATTTTTTCATATTGTTTTTTTGTTATTTTCAACCCAATAATTTTTTGTTTCTTTGTCCATCTTAATTTTTTTCTCAGCTGTTGTATGCAAAATGTTTTTCCCAACTTCATTTTCCCACCTATCTTCTCTTTTTTTTTTTTTAACCCTCCCAACTTCTAGTAGCTTCATGCAAAGTAATGCACAGCGCTCTTTATTTATCGACTTTTTAATTTTATTTTATTTGCCTTATGAGGCTGTAAAACCCACAGATAAAAGCTTATTTGACTCTGAGATCCTGCAAAATTGCCATGTCAGAACTCTAAATGAAATTCTGGCTTTCATCTCCCATTGCCTTTCACAGAGAACCCAGCAAAGTGAGATAAGCGAGGCATGTTTTCTTCAAAAGCGATTGTAGCTTTTCAACGTACATTCTGCATCTTCTTTCACGTTATGTAATTATGTGATGACCAAATGCTGTGCTGTTGTTAAAGTGCCACACAGTTGTGGCAATATCGAGCATTTGCTGGTTTCAGTCCATCCATCCATCCATTTTCTGCCGCTTATCTGAGGTCGGGTCGTGGGGGCATCTGTATTGCTGTTAGTTTCCCCTATAATTGGTCAAGTTTGGACCCCCACCCCCAACTTCGCCTTGGTGGAGCCTGGTTTCAGTGTGAAATCCAAAACAATGTCATCTTGTGTTACGGCTTTGATGTGCCAATTTTGCAGGGCTTTCTTTTTTTAATTATTCGATCCATCAATTTTCCACCATTTGTCTAAAAGGCAACGAGGATGCCGCGTCGCTATGTGAAAGCACACACACTTGCGACAATATCCCACATTCGCAGGGCTTTGTACAAAGGACGAATGCGTGTACTCTTCCTGGTGCTGGCATGATGCAGTGTGGCTGCGTGAACGCCTCATACAGTTTCGGCAAACTCCTGGGTTCTGTGCAAAAAGCAAAGGTAGCTAAATGTCAGATGTTTCATGCTGCAGTTTTGCAGGATCTTAGTGTGAAAGGGTCCTTTTTATTTAACAAGTGTTACTGTCTATTAGCTGCACCACTTGTAGCAACGGTGTAAATATGCAGATCTAGTCAGCACTGTGTCCTCATCTATGTGATGTCATCGGACCGCCAACCAGACCCGCCCTACAAGGCACTGAAGTTTTTGTTGACCCCCCCACTCGTGTTGCCCCTACAAACATCTTGCTGTGCTCGGGTTGTCTGTATTTCTGTTAGTTTCCCCTATAATTTGTCAAGTTTTTTGCCTGATAATTCGTCAATGAGTACAAACAAGTTTGGATACGGGTGGTGTCCCCTTTTTGTTTTTTTAAGTTGTTTTGCTTATAGTCTGTCAACAATGAGTAAAAATGAGTTTGACCCAAGTGGGGCACCCCCTCATTTTCATTTTTAATAGTTTATAAAAAATGAGGGCAAATGAGTTTTGACGCCCTCCCTAATTTTGGGGCCGGGTAGGGATGTATCCTCTCGTTTTTATTTTTTGCTGGTTTTTCATCAAATCGTCGTCAAAGATTTTTAAAAACTAATTTTGAATGCCCCCCCACCAACTTCGTCCCAGGCAGGGGCGGTGTACTCTCTTGGTTTTTGTTTGTTGTTCTGCTGATAATTCGTCACCAATGAGTACAATAGAGTTTGGATGCTGCCCCTTTCCCCCCTCTTGAAGTTTGCCCAGGATGGGGCCCGGGGATGGGTGGCGTCCATTCTCATTTTTCTTTCTTGATTGTTTTGACATCTCCCATGACCCTGGGGCCCGAGCAGAGGTGACATTCCCCTTGTTGTTGTTTTTGGGGCTGACTACTCTGCAACAATGAGTACAGTAGTATTTGGACGACCCCCCCCCCCCCCCCCCCAACAGCTTTGTGGGGTGGCGTCCCCTTTCAGATTTGTATTAATGTAAAACTCTCCCATCTTTTTTTAATTTGTTTTTGTAAATACTGTACAATGCATTTTTGATATCATTGACATGTTTTGATATTTCAAATCACAGAAACATAACTGCGTGCGGGCGTGTGTGTTTGCGCGCTGGAGGTGAGTTACGAGGCAGGATGTGCACATTCGCCGACTTGAAATGAAAACTCTGTAAATGTTTATTATAAAAATGCAGAATGGACGTTCTAAAGTTGAAATGCCACGCACAATTATAACTGTGAATCGGACAGGAGGAGGTCATATATGTTGACACATATCCCTTCTTCGGAACTATGAAGGATTTTAGTTTTTTTTTTGTTAGTGAGGGTTTTTCAATTACTCTTGTCCAAAAATGCAGTCGTTCTATTTTTATTGTTTCTGTCCACAGCAATGATCATTTATGTATTTTTATTGTGCTGTTGTAAAATACTGTAACATTTAAAGAAAAGGGTGGCAGAGGGGTGTTAAATTGAGGACTGTTTCTGTTAATTTCCTCATTTTGTTTTATTTTATTTTATTTTAGCAGTATTGAATATCTTCCCGTCGTGTCTGCGGGGGGGCTTTGCTTTGTTTCATGTTAGGGTAGTTTTTCCCATCCGAAATGTCGTGTAGTTTAAAGAAAAAGGAGAAAGGGGGGAAAAAAAGAGGTTGTTTCTTATTTGTATGTTTCTTTATATTGTAAAGTTTCTTTAGATGAAAACAAAATGTTATTGAAGGGGGGGAAGACTGCATTGTGTATTTTTTTTTGTTTTTATTTTCATCAAGTTGTCAGTTGTTTTTGCTTGTGTCCCCCCGCCCCCCTCTTGTTGTAGATACATATTAAAAACAAATAAAATGACTTCACTCCTTTTGCCATGAACAGCAGCTGCTTTCTATAATCACAAGGTTTATATTTTATATTTCCACCCTTACATTATTTTTTAATTTGTACTTGTTTTTTGTATACAAATATGATAGTTTTTATTGGTTTCACTTTGAGATTAACTTTGATTTAGTGCTCTACTTATACAATGTATTGTTTCTTTTTTAATGAGCAATCCATGTGAGGATAAGCGGTACAGAAAATGGATGGATGGATGAAAATCTTACTGATTGAGTCTGGTACGCGAACCACTAGTAGTATGCGAAAGAATCACTACAGTCTTATTAAACATTCAAACTATGTTTCAGTGGCTTAAACTTTTTTTTTTTTTTTTAAACCAGTACAGTACACTCGTTAAGTAGAGTTCAGTTGTATTTAACTTTAAAGTACAGTGTATTTAGTTGTTTGTTTTCAAACATTTATTTCTGTAATTTGTTTTTATTTAACTAAATAAACTAATAATATCTATCCATTTTCTACCGCTTATCCGAGGTCGGGTCGCGAGGGCATTAGCTTTAGCAGGGACGCCCAGACTTCCCTCTCCCCAGCCACTTCATCCAGCTCTTCCGGGGGAATCCGGAGGCGGATCGCCAAGGTCCCCGCCTTCGGCCACCGCCCAGCTCGCACTGCACCCGACCCCTATGGCCCCTCCTACAGGTGGTGAGCTCATGGGAAGGGGGACCCACGTTACCCATTCGGGCTGTGCCCGGTCGGGCACCATGGGCGCTGGCCCGGCCACCAGGCGCTCGCCTTCGAGCCCCACTTCCGGGCCTGGCTCCAGATGGGGGCCCCGGTCACCCGCGTCCGGGCAAGGGAAACCTGAGTCCATTGTTTGTCGTCATCATAAGGGTCTTTTAGCCGTGCTTTGTCTGGTCCCTCACCTAGGACCTGTTTGCCATGGGTGACCCTGCCAGGGGCATAAAGCCCCAGACAACTTAGCTCATAGGATCATTGGAACACACGAACCGCTCCACCACGATAAGGTGACGGCTCAGGGAGGGGTAAACTAATAATAATTGTACATTTTATTTCAAGCACCTTTCACCCGTGACCCTAGTAAGGATAAACGGTACAGAAAATGGATGGATGAACGTACATACTGTACATAAACACACACACAAACAAATGACTACAATATACACAGCAGTAGAATTGCAGCTTCAGGAAATGGAGTAAGGAGTTTTGAATCAGCGAGTTTTGAGTCTGGTTTTGAAAAGAGTCGGTTACGGATGGCAGGTGACAAATAGTTACTAAACGAAATTATTAATTAACAATAAAACACTTGTAAAAAGACTAACTGATTGGTGTAGAGCCAATTCATTGGAAAAAATGACCTAAGAACAAGTTTAAAAAATAATAATAATTGTTCCCTAAAATAAGTGGAAAAAAAATCTGCCAGTGCAGCTATGATGAATTCACTTGATAACATTCTTAAGATCTTGTATCTTAAAACAAGTCAACTTTTTGTGTTGCTGAAAGATTTAAAAAAAAAAAAGTCTAAACTGTCTTAAAACAAGTACAGTTAGATGTTTTCACTACGAATAAGATACATTTTGCGTTTTTCCGTTGAAAAATGTAATCATTTACAATTTCAAAATAAAATAACATTACAGCTATGGTATTTTATTTTGATTCTGTTGTATTTTTACATTAACATTTTAACACAAAAAAAAGTGACATTTATCTTAAACTTGTAGTAATTGTGTTTGATAAAAACATTTTGTTAAAAAATAACAAAACCCGGCGGGTGCTATGAACATGAATATCGTATATATCGTATAAAATATTGTGGTTAAGGTCGTGAAGAAATTCCCCGTTTGCGTAAACGAGCTAAACAGGAAGTGAGCGCGCCTACGTCAACCTACCGTCACCGTTTATTTACGCCTCTGGGCCAATCAAGCCCGCCCAGGCGCCGTGACGTCACACGGCGTACTCCAGAAGAGAGCGCGAGAAAAGCGGAGGACAACAGGCAGGCAGCCCCTTTCTTTCTCTCTTTTTTTTCTTCGTCTTATTCTCCCTTGCTTTCCCTCTTCCCACAGCACCGGCCAATGTCCATTTGTTTAACCTCCCAGCTCGGAAGCAGCAGTAGCAGCCGGCCAGCCAGCGGCCTCGCTCCGTGCGACCATGCTGGAGGAGAACCGCGGCTACGGGCTGTCCACCGGCAGCTCGTTGGCGAACGTCTCCGTGTTTCACCTCAAACTAACTGACAGCGCGGCGACAGCCATTAGCAACCTCCGCCACCAACACGACAAGGTAAGCTAACTCACTTAGCCGCCTTTAGCCTCCCTAGTGCTAGCCCTTCTTCAAAACAAAACAACAACTGTCACTATTTATGTTTTAAAAAGCAATTCCGTGTTACATAAGAGAATGCGGAAAGGACGAGACGCAGTGGTGGGAAGTAACTAAGTACTAATACTTCATTACTGAACTCAAGCACATTTCTTTTTTCCAGCCAGCTGCACTTTACTTGAGTCAAGTGTTCATATTTCGGATGACTTTTACTCCCTGCATTGAACACAGATTTCTTTCTGCGTTACTTACTTTCTTACTTCCAGTGGTTCTCCAACTTTGTACACAGGGTACCACCTAAAAAAAAAAATAATAATAATAATAATGTAGCTCTCCAAGTACAACCGTCAAGACCGACATTAAAATACAGTAGCGTAGTAGGCCTACATGTTAATCCCAAAAAACACCCCCCCCCCCCCCGCCTACCAAAAGAAAGGTTAGACCCTCTTTTATTTCACCCCCCCCCCCCCTTTGCATTTGTTTTGTAACCAGCAGTAGAACATGGGTTTCTGACTAAAAAGCAGAGTAAACAAAGTTTTTGTGAAAACCATGTCGAGCAGAACAGTTACTATTATGATCATATTTTTCTAATGCTATGACACAAAAACAAGACAGAGAGAGGGTTTTTAATGGCAAAATAATTTATTTAGCCTGGGTTACGCACATATGACTACACACACACACACACAACTAAGTATGGATGGAACGGTTTTTGAATACCTTGCAAACTGTTTGGTTCGTCTGGTTCGGTTCGGCACGCGCAACGCTTCTTGTTAGTCTCATTTTTCTGTTGAGGCGACATGTACAGTGGCGCTAATGCTAGCCAAGATGGCGGCGCGTATGATTGCAGTGTCGCGTTGACGTCCAGTCGAGTAGTCAACGAGGCAGGACACACCATTTGCGTCATGCTCTTCCAGCGATGCGGCGGCCAGTCATCTTGCAGCGAGACTCGTCCTGCGTAGTACTGTATAGTGTATATAATTGACTGTAAAAAGTTTTTACATTTTTTTTACTTTTGTACTTAAATGCATTTAATTACCTTTTACATTGTTACTCAACTACGGGAGCTGAATCAGTACTTCTGCTTTTACCAGAGTATTTTTTTACAGATGTCTTGACTTGTACTAAAATGTGAGTTCTTTTGCCATGTCTGATTTTCTGTCATAAAACACTCGCGTAAGCCCGAAAGCGACAAAATAAAGGCCCGAAAAGTACAACATTAGTTTATTACATGAAAACAAGGCAGACTACAGGAAGTCAACACACTTCCTCTATTGACGTACTTCTCCTCTTATAATTCTTCCGCTTGCCCAAAACATGGAAAGCACAGTTACTCTCCTGCTGGGCTTTCCTACGATGATATGTTACCTTGGTGATGGGAGGAGGGGAGGTATAACACCCGTTTGCACACTTATCAATGCTTAGGTTCATCAATGGGGTTTTCCCGAAGTGACGGTAGGGAATGTCATGTAATGCAGTGCCTCAAAGCACACTCCCAGAACAACAAAGGAGTTTGCTAGCGGCAAGAAGTGGAAAGTACTACACTTGTCAAGTCATTCTCCTGACTTAAACCCTACAGTGAATGTATTTTACCTGCTAAAGAGAGGAAACATTGAGAGTAACCCCACAAAACAATCCATCCGTCAGTTTTCTAAAACGCTTGTCCTAATTAAGGTGGGAAGTGAGCTGTAATTTACATTTCAACAGGTAAATTGATTCACGACGATGTGGCAGAAATTCAGACAGTCGTCCCTTGCGATATCGCGGTTCGCTTTTTGCGGCTTCACTGCAACGCAGATTTTTTTCTAAATTGTACTTGTATTGCGGCTTATTCGCTATATCGCGGGATTTTGTAGTCGTTATTTTTCCACATGGGCTGCAGAGCAATAAGCGCAAGCCAGGAGAAAAAAGTGCGTAAATGTCAAAAATTGCCGTTTACCGCAACTGAACGCGAGGATGGTGACGCCGAGCGGCTAGCAGGCTAGCCATTATGTTTTGCTAAATTACTCGAGAACCAAAGCAGAAATTTTCTTCATACTTGTGAGAAAATGCCTTCCACAAACGCAATTATGTAGGTTTGGTTCCCTCTCAGTGCCTTTTAGAAGTGGCTACTACTGTACGTCTTGTGATTGTCTCTGTACAACGTTTTATGACATCCATTCAGTTTATCTTCCTCTTCCACAGGTTCCAATCGATTTATTATTATTAGTAGTAGTAGCAGTAGTAATCACTTTTTCCACTCTGATTTTTCTCATCCACTGTTTTCCTCTCCTTCAGACTTCATTGGCACCTCCCACCATCTGTTTCAATGGAAACCAAGGGGTAAGAGGAATCTCTCAACATAATTTCATAAGAAAAATTAAATGTAGTTAACTTTCTGATTCTATTTATCTGTGTGTTTCCTCCCTGATGTAGAAAATCACAATTCCCTGCTCCGAGAGTGGCGGCGACGCCAGGGTCTTCATGTTCGGCGTCACCAACGTTGCCTGTGACAATCCACAGGGCAGCTTCGACTGCATCCAGCAACTTTGCTCCGGGTGAGACAAAAGTGGCATAATAACCATCCGTCCATTTTCTATAGCGCTTATCCTCATCCTCAGGGAGTTCATCGGGGTCAAGAAGTGGAAAGTTTGAGACTTGTCGAGTCAATCTCCAGACTTCAACCAAATGACGAATGCATTTTAGCTGGTAAACTGACTTGGAAGGGGGGGAAAAAACCAAGAAGACAGTGGCCCCCGATGTTTTTTTCCACCATGGAAGTACAACCATCTCAGTGAAGGGTGCCCCTTCTCCCGCTCCAAAATTTATTTATTTATTTATTTAAACTATCTGTGTGGCCTGATAACACAGTGGTTGGGGACCACTGCCCTTAAATAACCTATCCAATTTTCCATAGCCCTTTTCTGCGGTAGTGTGTCTTGGGAGCTGGATCCGATGCTAACAAAACGCGTTGGTGTGTGTTGCAGCTCTGTGCAGAAGCTGTCGTGTCTGGGCGTGATCCAGAAGAAGATGACTGTGAGGGCCACGGACGACTCGTACGACAAAGCCCTGCAGAGCATGGCGCAGGCCGAGGAGGAGAACCGCAGCCGGGGGGCCATCGTCATTAAGCAGGGAGGACGCTTCAAGCAAGGTAGGACGTCGCTTGGGTGGCGAAGGGGTGGAAAATTTCCAGTAAATTTGCAAATGGAAAGTAAAAATGGGGAGTTTAGGAAATGGCATAGATGTGCCTCGTGTGAAGGTGTTTTGTTTGTGTTGAATAACTTTGCTACTAAATACAGTTGTCTATGTAACTTGTTCCTGATTGCATATATGGTAGATGACGGAAATAGGGTATATTAGAAGTGTATAGAAAAATGGTATGGTAGAGGCGTGAAGTTGATTTTGTCTACTGACGAGACGTCTGGTGCCGCTCCCCCGCAGGGAAGAAGGTGACGGTGCGCGCCCCGGCCCCGGCACTGGCCAGCCTGAGCAAACCCCGTCGGACGGCCAAGACCCTCCTCCCGGGCGGCGGCAACGTCAAAGCGGTTGCCATCGGGTCCAAGGGCAGGAAAGGTGTCTGTGTGTCCAACGGGAGGTGCGACGTGCACCGGCGGCCCATCAGAGAGAGGGTGACGCACCTGCTGGCCCTCAGGCCCTACAGGAAGCCAGAGCTCATGTTGAGACTACAGAAGGACGGCCTGACGCCACTTGATAAAAACATGCTGGACTCCGTGCTCAATGATGTAAGTACATCTATTTTCTATAATCCTCATTAGGGTGGTGGGTTGAGCTTTGAAGGAGAGAAGCTAGGTACACCCTGGACTAGTCGCCAGCCAATCGCAAGGCATAAAAAAACCTATTTATACTCGTTCACACGTATGGAAAATTTAGATTGTTCCAAGAGTTGGAATTGTACTGAGCCATCCTCACGTTGTTCACTAGGTCAACTGTGGATCACTCGGTAGTGACTGAAGGGTCAGCGGTTTAATTCCCAGTTCAGACTGGCCGCTATCTAAGGGTCCTTGGGCAAGACACAGGACCCTAAATTGCTTCCAGTGATCCTGGCAGCGCCTTGCCTGGCAGCAGCCGCCCACTAGTGTATGAATGTGTGCGCATCTACAAAGCGCTTTGGGCACCATGATGGTGTCGTTAAAGCGCTATATAAGTGCACTGTGAAGGCACCTTTTACTGCTAAAAGCTGCATACAGGTTTTGGACTAACATGCTGCCATCCCCCGCAGGTACGGGGAGAACATGCAAACTCCACACAGGAAGGCTGGGTGTGGACCTCAGAACTGTAAGGTGGATGTGCTCACCAGTCGGCCGTGCCACCTAATTATTTTGGAATCATTTTACTTTACGTTTCGTTTTATGATTTGCAATGAATCAATTCGCTAATTATATAATGAGATAAGTACATAAAAAATAATACATTTTTATGAAACAATTTTTGGAAAAAAACGCTAAATTAATGCTCTGTGGGCCCAATTTAAAGAACAGAGTGGACTGTATTTAGGCCACACCCATCCCTGGTGTAAACTGTCGTGTTAATGTTGTTGTTGTTCTTTTCCTGTCGCATTCTGTGCCAACAGGTGGGACATCTTAATAGCAGGGACAACACGTTGGTGTTGAAGGACTGCCTGTACAAGGAGCTGCAGAAGGACTGGCCCGGGTACACGTCAGGAGACCAGCAGCTCTTCAAACGAATCCTTGTCAGGTAGCTCCGAAACTCTGCTTGCACGTGTTTTTGCTGCTGCTGTTGTTTTTATTTATTTATTATTATTGTTTTTTTAAATGTGTCAGGGCAGCACAGTGATTGCGTGGATAGCATGTCTGCCCCTAAGGTTTTGAGGTTCTGGGTTTGAATTTCAGGCTTTCATGTGTGGAGTGTGTATGTTGTCCGCATGCTCGCATGGGTTTTTTCCAGGTACTCTGGTTTCCTTCCACATTCCACAAAAAAAAGCATGTTAGTTTCCTAAACGTGTACCAAAGGCCTGAGTGTGAATGCTTGTTTGCTCTGCGACTGGTTGACAACGCAGCCTCCTGCCTAAACGTCAACTGGGATAGGCTCTAGCTCATCTGCGACACTATTGAGGGTAAATTCTATTTACAAAAAAAAAAAAAAATGGATGTATCACTGGATGGATTTGTGGGGGTCTTCCCTTCAAGTCTCCTTTAGCAGGTAAATGCGTCCTCTGTTGGGTTGAAGTCTGGGGATTGACTTGGCTAGTCTAAAACCTTTCTGTGAGGTTAAGCGCTTTCGAAAACGGATGGACGGATAAATGAGTCGCTGTTCCTGCGCAGGAGATTGTTCCAGCCTCAACAGAACCTCTTCGCCGTCCCCGAGACCCAGGTTAGCCCGCTGCGGGACACGCCCAACTCGTCGCCGGCGCACCGTCCCAAACCGGCCCTGGCCGAGGAGTACACGGACCCTCTGGTCAGCAAGAAGACCAGGATATCGCACTTGACCCGCAAAGCCGCCGTGGCGCTGGGCGACGACAGCCGTTCCGTGCGCTCGCTGGACCCCCGCAGGCTTTTGGACTCGTTGTCGACGGCCTGCGGACAGAAAGCGGAGACGACCGATCCGGCCCCTGACGTGGACAGAAACACCGTCAAAAGGAAGAGCAGCAAACACAGAGAACAGGTGAGCACAAGCAGACATTACAATGATTTAATTAGAACATTATTGTGTGAATACTAGGGATGTAACGATATATCTCACGGTTCGTTTTATTGCGCTATTAATCTCACAGTGCGATAATCATTTGCGATATCGCGGGAAAACTCATGGTATTCCAGGAAGGTTCACAGTACAGGTGGGGCAAAGAAGCGAAAGCACGAGAACTGAAAAACGTATTTTTCTTGCTGGCCGAGTCCTCAACAGGCTTCAGTGGTTTATGTGTTTCCCCACAGGTTATTGTGAAAAAGACCTCTTCAAATCATACGTTACCGTGCACTTCTATCCCCGTCCAACTGATGTTTACATTCGTATGCTCTGCCTCCGAAACAGTATCATTGCTGCAGCAATAATCTATGCTCACAATAACAAAACTGTCCACTGAGAAATTTAAGTCAAGTCAAAAATGCAGGAACATCCTTAAAGGCATGCAAAGCCTTAGTTTCTTTTCCTCCGCTTAGTGATATTGTAGGATTTATTTTTCTGAGCAGGCTGTGTAATGTTTTCATTTGAAATGTGGACATTTCATATGAAGAGAGGGAAGTATGTCAGATGATTTTATTTTTGCATTGATGTCTGTATTTGTATGGAGCTAAACGGTGTGACTGCGTATAGCCACGACGATATCGAGGCACTTTTAATTTCGTGAATATTGTTATATCCCCAGTGAATACTGAAGAGCATTCAATCATTATTCTGCACCAAAATTCTTTGAGTTGAATTTTGAATTGAATTCTTTAGTTTAAAAATGAGAAAAAGTGACAGACAAGCAACAAAACAAACAAGATATGAACAAAAAGTTAGAGTAGAGTTCACATTCGAAAAGGAGTCGGAAGAAGTAAAGCTTACTCCTACCCCTATCTCTATTTCCTTACAATCCTATAGAACATCAATATAGTAACATAATAATACGATAATATAATAATAAGTCAGAAATATGAATACTTACCCATCCTTATTCCTATATACAATAATTCAAATGAGTGTATCATTAACAGCAGGATCCTGCATTTTAATGTTTTAAATGTCTACATTTTCCACAAAGGAAAAAACAAAGTGAATGAGACCTCGAGCAAAAAAAGTTCTTATCCTTATCTTTACCGTTCCAAATTCAAACTCTTCAGCTCATTCAGGACATCAGTTTGTAGTGAATTTATTCCAGTGTAACTTAAACGTTCTTTTTGTTACTTAATCTTTATTTTATTTCCTGTAGTTGTACTAAATTCTCTGAGTATTACTGTGGCCATAGTATGTCTTTGTACGTTTTGATGCTAATCTGAAATAAAATGAAGATAAAGGAATGTAATCTCAGAAACAATTTTTTTCACGTTCCCAAAATTCCCACATTTTCCCCTCTTCCTCATTTTAACATTCCCAAATGAATGCAGACATTTTACGATTTGTACCTTTTTATCTTTTAAATTGAGCTTCTTTTTTTTCATTCTCGTATTCAACATTTCTCCGATTTTAATGAATTCCCCAACGTTTAAGTCCAGCGTCAGCGCTTCATTCACATGCAATTTCTGTAGAAATTGCATTTTTTCTTTATTATTATGTTGTGCCTTCAGAAGGAGGAGAAGAAGAGAGGTGGCAAAGAAAGGAAAACGGAGACCAGTTCAGCTGATCTAACCACTCAAGTAGCTGGTGACCGTACAGGTGAGACCCCTCGCGTAACGTTTTATCCATCAATTCCAGTTTATTTTGTCATGACAATTATTATTATTATTATTATTATTGTTTTCAGGTTATAGGGGCCAGGGGTGGAAATCTGTGGATAATGGACATTGGAATAAATAAAAAAAACAACCCAAAGATTTTAAAAAGGCTTTTTTTTTTTTTTTTTTGTCTTTGTTTTTTTTTTTCTTAACCAAATAAATCTTGAATATGTGGGAATGGATCACCAGGAAGTTTTTTTGGCATTGGTTCCCCCACACAAAAGAAAAAAACAAAAACAAATCTGCAAATAGGTGAAACCACAGTTGCCGAACTGTGTGCCAGGGGTCCACTGTAATTATATCATGTCGTTTTTAACCATGAAACTTTGTTTGACAGAAGCTGCTTTTGTGACGTTAGACCCCGATGGCCTACAAGCTGCCGAGCAGAGCACTGATTATTTAACGTAAGTAGAGGTTGAACTCCACAAGTGTGTTCTGCTTTTCAACTAAAGGTTTACTTGTTTAAGTCCACACTTAATGGGTGGCTAGGTGCTGCAGGCACAAAACTATTTATATACAAGTCATTCAAAATTCAATTGCCCATGATATGAGTCCCCTTTAACCTTCAGGCTTTGTTAAGAGTTTACTACCTTTTCAACTTGTTTGTAGCCATTTTTCTCCACATACAGATAGAGGGTACAAAGATTTTGTTTTTGTTACTTTTACGCCATAGTGTTTAACGAGCATCAGTTCTTGTCATTAGAGTAAAATAACCATTCGTTTAAAATTGTTTTTTTAATGCAGTTAGGTTGCACAAAGCGCCGGTTGTAAGACAAACTGATTTTTTTTTTTTTTTAAATGTATATTCCCAGTACCCCCTTATTTCTTATACAATGGTGCCTTGAGTTAAGATTTTAATGAGTTCCATGACCATACTACTGTTAATGGATTATCAAAATAGTGGTTGATTAATTTGATGATCAATTAGTTGTCAAAAGTGGCCACGACAGAGCCAAAAGAAACAATTTGATGTAAACAATAATTTATTGATGTATTTAAAGAGCTAAAGTGGGAACTTACAAAACCCAGAGGGTTGACATATTCTTGAGAGTTTTTCTTATTGTTGTGGTTGTACACGCAGGACGTACACTGAGATCAGCAGTCCCGCTCAGCGTCAGCGCTACAAGGAGGAGTTCAACAAGGAGTACAGCGAGTACCGAGACCTCCACGCCCGCATCGACGGCGTCACCCGCCAATTCATGGAGCTGGACACGCAGCTCAAGCAGCTCCACCACGATTCGCACAAATACAAGGTGAGACGGGGGAGCGGCCCGAAAAAAACCCGGCATGAGTCACAAAAAGACGCTAACTCAACTGGATTATCGAGCGCACTTCACCAATAACCACAGCTGTAACAAAGTGCTGTACATAAACCATAAAAGACAATGAGCAAGGGTAGGAGTGGGAGACATTCCAGAAGCGAATCGATTTCGCTCCAGGTTCTTTACAGGTGCTAGTTCACACCTCAACGCACCACCCCACACCGTCGGACTAAAAGTTCAGACTTGCAACAAAGCAAAACATAAGATAATACAATAATCCCGAAGCTCGCATTGCTTAATTAGCACTGAAGCTAATAGCTACATAGACAATGCAAAGTAATACGGACCACTTTAGCTTGCTTCTCAACCAAGGGCAGTCCCCTCTGAGATGTCATCACACATTCCCACAGCTGTAGCAAACGACGACGAATGGAGACAAAAGTAATTCACATGCAAGTGACATGACAACAAGTGCTTCTCACTCTGTGTCAATTTTTATTTTTATTTTTTCTCCTTTTCTCAAACTTATCTGTGCGGCCCTGTACGCGGCTCGGTACCGGGCCGTGGCCCGGTGGTTGGGGACCACTGCATTACAGGACAGGACAGTACAGAAAATGCAGGAACATTAATTGATTATGCCTCAGTTACCAGAATGGTACGTAACATCTGTCAGAATATAGGCAAAAATGTGGATTTGTTTCCAAAATAAAAGCATGTTTTTGCAAATGTCACAAAGGTAATAAATCCACTTTCACAGGGGACTACAGAAATTTGAGAATATTTACTGAGAGGCGAAATTCCTAGGATTTACACAATTTTAAGTTTCACAAGGTCCCTAAATGATTAATTGAAAATTGTGGTTGATTAATTGGATAATTGATAAGTAGCTGATAAATGTTTACACCAAGTGGAAAAGCGTCAGTATTGGGAAGCAAACATAACATCGAACATGGTGCCACAAAACGTTTGAGCTCTTTCTCGCATGTCTTGAGACTTCACTGTTGTTTGAATTCAGCGTCGATATTTACCCAACGTGATGTGACTCAAGTAATTCTGTTGACGTCGTCTTTCTTACAGACTATTCACAATCAGATCGTCCATGATTATCGCCAAATAAAAAAGGTTGGCCACTTTTAAATTGTCACGTGATTTTCTTACTCACCTGCATTTTTGTGTGACATCGTAGTCTCTCTCTTTTTATATTTATTTATTTATTTATTTATTCCTCCAGTCCAACCCGAACTACAGCCAGGACCGTGTCCGCTGTCAGTACCTCCACAATAAGCTGGCTCACATCAAGAAACTCATATCAAAGTTCGACCAGCGGCAACTAGAGCAGCATTCTGCCCCCAACTGAGGAGGAAAAAGTAAAACTCTACTGTCGCATTAACAGAGCACCGGAAACTCTGGTCTCGCCGTTCGAATGGTCGCAGGTCTGCAGCGACGGGAAGAGCGCCAACGATTGGTGTGCGACGATCGCTACTACTGAGGTCGTACGGAGCAGCAGTCACAAGCTCTGAAGCACGAGGAGTGACGGCACTATGATGACAAAAAAAAAAACTATGTTTTTGAGGCCGATGTTCACACTGAGAAGACTGTTGTTCTCCTGATTTTATTTTTTGTCTTGGTGAAAGAAAAGCCTATCAGTGTCCCTCCTATTTAAGGTACAGACATCCAGTCTTGTTCATTAAGGTGTTGGAATCCGTATTCAGGGAGTTAAAGGACTACAAGGTTGAAAACATGTCGTTGCATGCTACGTTTTACATAACTCATGCTCGCCAATGAGTCTATTTTTTGTGTGTCATTTTCGTTCACCTTCATTGCATCAGTTATAATACAACGGTTGAAAAATAACCAACAACAAAAAAAAAAACATACAAACTCAGACTCGTGAATAAATTACTATTTGAATGTACCTGAAATTGCAGCCAAGTTATTGCCGTTTAGTTTGAAGCGAGATACGGCACGGCCCTTTTTGAAGACCTTGCCGAGCTAGTAGGGGCAAAGTCACCAGTGCATTCCACGTGTATGGACGGCGAGAAAACCGAAAGAACAAGGATGCCTGCATATTGGGCTGCATACGGTTGCGCACAACAACGGATTTAGGGAAGTTATTTTTCTTTTTATAATATCCTAATATTGACAGCACACTGTTTGGCGTTGGCAAAAAAAAAAAAAAGTAAACCCCATAAAAATTACTTGAAAGTTACGACTTGTTTTCATTGTCTTTGGCCACCGCCAACAAACTTGCCGCTCACTCCTACACTCGCTAGCTAAACGTCACTTGGCGTAATAAAATCACATATTTTGCCGAATATTTTTATAGTTGTAGATAATAGAAATTAAGTTGTAAAAGTAGGTAGAGGAAAGCCTTGTATATATGGTGGTGGTTGTTTTTTGGGGGGGGCAACTTTATCCCGTTACATCTATTGGTCGTAATTGCCCACCTAGCCACGCCTCTTTCAGCTCAACTCAAAAGGCGTTTGGTCCGTCGTCTTCCCCCAGATACACTGTGACTTTTTTTCCCCCCCCTCCCGCTACTGCCATTGGCCGTACGTTGCCACATAGTCACGCCTATTTTAGCTCAACGCGACAGCTGATTGGTCCGTTGTCGTGCTTGTCACCTTGTAACCCCCTCACCAAACACTTGCTCCTCGCTCCTTACAACTAAACGACGTTACATTAGCCTTCTTTAATTGTTCATTTACACTCGAATAATGTCCGCTGCTGGGTAATAGTTGGATGTGCGGTGTCACGCGGCTAATTTACGAGCTTTTGCCGTAAGTTTAATAGTTGCCAGCTGACGACTTTTGAAACAATGTGTCAAGCTAGCTAGCTGGTTGTTGAGCTAAGGTATCAGAAATGCATAATGGAACAATTTTTATTGACAGGTCGTCATATTGTCATCCATCCAGCTTGTTGTTGCAGTCATGCTCCGACTGAGGACGGCCCTCAAACGGCCCTTGAGCATCCTTGGCTTGTCTACATCAACAGGTGAGATTTTTGTTTTATTATTATTATTTTTTTAAATACATTGAAATTGACAATACAAATAAGTCAGTCATTCCAGTAAAATATTCCTAATAGGATGGTTTATAATTTATTTTCTTAATTCCATCATACTTTTGCCCCCTCCAGACCCCACCGTCTTGCGTCACGGTGTGGCCTGTGGTAGGAGGCTCCACGACGAGGGCAATGTCACCAAGAAGTCCCCGCCGACGGCAGTTCCAGAAAGGCTGCCTTTTTCCACAGTGACCCAGGAGGACTTGGACTTCTTTCAGAGGATTCTTCCCGGCAGAACCATTACTGACCCTGACCTGTTGGAGTCGTTTAATGTGGACTGGCTCAAATCTGTCAGAGGTGATTTCGATTGTTCCTTTCTGGGATTTGATTTATTTTTCCTAACAAACAAGCTTTGAAACTGTTTTTTCCCCCCAGCAAGTTTTGTCCTCAGCAGTAACTTGAATCAGCTTCAACAGATATAGGTGTGATTTATTTTTTTATATTTGTAATGTATTAAAACTTTTTTTTTCCCCTCCGTGACAGATAATGTGAAAATAAGTGCTTCCTGTAGGGGGAGGGGGGGTTGTCAAAACATGTACGTAAACAGGATAACTAAAAATCTGTTATTATATTTAATGTTCAACAATGTAACGTTGTGAAAGGAGCCCTCAAACTGCTTGACTGGGCTGGTCCATATTGTTAGCCAAATAGCATAATTGCCTCAGTCGTTTTTAACTTACTGTCACAATATCAATTTAAAAAAAATGCCAATATGCGGTAATCCGCAAATGTTGAATCGAGGCAACTGGACGTTTGTTGGTTGAATTTGTTGTGTTTTTTTTTCTTGTTTTCTGAAAACATTAAAAAATGAGAATTCAAGTTGCTCAGCACTTTTGGGAAAAGTCACAAAAGATAGCAACCAAATCGCTAAGTTGGCAACATTGACTGCTTTTGTTTTTATTCATGTATGTATTTATTTATTGAACCTTGATTTATCAAGGTAATGTAATATAGAGAACAGCAATAGAGAACAGATTCTCATTTACAATGGCAGCAGAAATACACAAATTCAGACACAACAAACAGTGTTATATACTTAACCGATGTATATTTATATACTGTATATATTGTAAACTAGCGCCTCTCTGTTCTCAGCCGTGTTGTTAGTGTAAGCAGCGCACGTCAGCCGTGGGGTGCACTAGAAAACTTGCCTGACAAATAAGTTTCAATTAATCGATAAAAAACAATTTTCATTAAAACCGATTTCATCGTCGAGCCCAATTGTCGGCAAATGTTTATATCAGTGATGTCTGCACGTCTCCTGCAGGTTCCAGTGAGGTGTTGCTGAGACCTCAGACAACACAGGAAGTCTCTCATATTCTCAGGTACGGAACAAATGGAGTCCAGTGGTTAACGGACATTTTCTAATGACATCATTTCTCCCTTTGCTGTAGCTACTGTAACGGCCGTAACCTGGCGGTGAACACACAAGGCGGCAACACCGGGCTGGTCGGCGGCAGCGTTCCCGTGTACGACGAGATCGTCCTCTCCACCGCTCTCATGAACAACGTCCTGAGCTTTGACAGCGTTTCCGGTCAGTGTCCATACAGTAAAGAATTCCTAGTGCTTCCCCATAAACTCCTCAAATAATGGCCTTAGCTAACCGTTGTAATTGATTTAAAAAAAAAAAAAAAAAAATTATCAAAGCCACACCTCAAATACAGTTGTACCCCTCCAAAAAAAAATATTGGCGGTAATAACCTTTACTATGATCACGCTGTGTAACCTGTAGATGTCAGTACAACGCATTGTAGAGCAGATGTGGCATCTGTAAAGCTGCAAGTGGCGTTTTAAAAATAAAGTGCCCCTGTATGCAGGGTTAGGGTTAGCTACTCTTCTGTGTGTATAATTTCATATACGTTATATCTGTCTCGTATGAATGTTTCCATTACAAGTTTTTTTCAGTGAAGCGATTGACGGTTCACCGGCGGCTGTGCCTACCCTCGACTACCTGCAGGGGGCATTACAATACGTTAGTAATTAGGCGTACCTAATATTATGACTGCAGAGCTAAGTGTATTTATTTATTCACTTTCCAGGGGTCCTGAGCTGCCAGGCGGGTTGTGTCCTGGAGCACTTGTCCGTCTACCTGGAGCAGCAGGACCACATTATGCCCCTGGACCTGGGCGCCAAGGGCAGCTGCCACATCGGGGGCAACGTGGCCACCAACGCGGGGGGTTTGCGGCTGCTGCGGTACGGCTCCCTGCACGGCAACGTTCTGGGCGTGGAAGCGGTGAGTTCATTAATCCGTCGGGAGAGTATGGCACGCCTCTCTTTGGGCCGTTTTGCCCATTACCCAAACGGAAAGTAGTTCACATTCCAAAACTGAAGCATTGTGAACAATTTCACAATGCTTCACTTTTCACTTCTGTCCACATTAATTGTTTTATTTGTAATAAATTTGCAAAAAATCTTCCCCCCCCCAAAAAAAATAATTATGTTGTCATTGTCGTAATGCGGTCTAGGTGTTGGCCGACGGTCAGGTGCTGGACTGCTTGTCCACCCTGAGGAAGGACAACACGGGCTACGACCTCAAGCAGCTCTTCATCGGCTCCGAAGGCACGCTGGGCGTCATCACTGCCGTGTCCGTCCTTTGTCCTCGCAAGCCCAAATCTGTCCATGTTATGTTCCTGGGTAGGCATTTGTGTTAGCTGTTAAAAAAAAACAACTATACTAAACTTGAAAAAAAAAAAAAAAACCTGGTTTGTCCTCGTAGGTTGTGAAACATTTGAACAGCTTCTGAAAACCTTTCGGCTGTGCAAAGGCATGCTGGGAGAAATCCTGTCGGCCTTTGAGTTCCTGGACAGCGAATGCATGCGGCTGCTAAGCACTCACCTCAAGCTGGACAACCCCATCTGTGGTAGGCGCAGCAACAGTCGCTCCGAAAATTAACACCTTTGCCCCTAATAGCCATCGACAGCAGTGCATTGAGATACAAGTTAATTTTGGTCTGTGACCATGCTCGTAACTCAAAACATTCACGTTTCAAATCATCTTTCTTCATTGAAATAAATACAAAGGCCATTAATCCATCCAGCCTGTTTTTAAAAACAGATTTTTATTTATTTATTTTTAAAGGGAAAAATAGCACTCTAATATTGTACTTCATAAAAAAAATAGAGTAATAACATAATTAAATAGAATGTGAATAATTTGAGTTTGTACATTGTGATTTAATGCTGCAATTCATTTCAGTGTGCTGCTCCTACTGGTGTGCCTGCCTTGCCCACTGGGAGGCAGTATAATACAATCATGCAGACACAAATGAAAAAGAATCCTTTTTTTCTTCTTCTACTAATCAGTGACTCAGTGAGATGTAATAGTAATTTTTTTCATGGAGGATGGAGAATATATGGCTGTGAGTATTGTTATATTGTTGGTAGGGGTGCCACTTATGATTATTTTCATAATTGATTAATCTGTCAATTAATTTCCAATTAATCAATTCATCAGATTTTTATTTCAAACTGTAGATTGTCCATTCTACGTGGTGATAGAAACGTCGGGCTCGGACCCGCGACACGACGAGGAGAAGCTCCACAACTTCTTGGAGGAGGCCATGACATCGTCGCTGGTCACCGACGGGACGCTGGCGACGGAAGAGTCCAAAACTAAGGTGCAGGGATACCTGGACTTACGAGTTTTTCGAGGTCAACTTTTCTCGCTTTGCGTTGAGAGCAAACATTTCACATGAGTGAGCTTTAAGCATCCCGCCACTAGATGGCGGCAGCGAACTTCATAACATCCGGCCACCATCAGTTCAGTTATGATGGTGGCCGGATTGTTTTTTGTTTTTCTTTTTTTTTTGTGCTGGTATTTTGCAAAATGTCTTTTGTCTAAGCATGGATCCTAAGAAAGTAAGCGCTGAGAAGTAGACGCAGATGATGTCCATTTAATTAAAACTTGGAATTCACAGAAAAACATGAGCAGTGTGCTTGTAGTTAACTTAATAGTACTTTTACAATATGTACTATACTGAAGCAGGAGGAGTCGGCATAGCGCCATTTAGTGTAATTTATTTGTGGGGGTAAAATTATATAAAAAAAAAAAATAATAATTCTTTCCTGGCGTAGGCTTTGTGGTCGCTGCGCGAGCGCGTCGCCGAGGCGCTGACGCACGACGGCTTCAACTACAAGTACGACGTGTCGCTCCCCTTGGAAACCATCTACCAGCTGGTGACCGACATGAGGGCCCGCCTGGGGGGCCGGGCCAAGAGCGTGATAGGATACGGACACGTGGGTGAGAGATGGAAAGACTTTGAAAATATAAATGTAGACTTGTACTTCCACTTGAAAGCTGGAGTTTCAAAAAATTAAAACGAGAATGGAGGTGTTAACATGCGCAAAGACTCCACAGTTAGATTGTTGACGTGCTTTATGCTGCTGTTTTGGTCAGCGACTAAATGGGTGAACAATAGAATTGAGACAGTTATAGCTACGACCCATTTATTTTCCCGATTGGAAAAAGGTGGCATTTATTTTTCATAAGTGGATGATGTCAGTGAGAGGGAAGGGGCATTCTGTCGCTTTAATATCTTTAATATAGCGCAATGCACTTGTTTAGTTACGAGGCATCAACTTGAGGAATGATGTTCATTTGTGGAAATTTTCTCCTCCGCCGTCCCGTAGGAGACGGGAACCTCCACCTGAACATCACTTCTCCCACCAGAGACGCCGCTCTGCTGGCCGCCATCGAGCCGTTCGTGTACGAGTGGACGTGCGCCCGGCGAGGCAGCGTGAGCGCCGAACACGGCCTGGGACTCAAGAAGAGGAACTACATCTACTACAGCAAGCCCGCCCGTGCGGTGGCGGTCATGGCGGGCATCAAGGGCATGCTGGACCCTCGCGGCATCCTCAACCCGTACAAGACTTTACCTGACAGATTGCAGTGAAAGTCGCGCTGCACTTTGAGAGAACTCCTTCAAAGCAAGCCAAGGTAATATGAGACTAATTATACATAGACTAGCGTATTTTCGTATATATTTTTTTCCACAAATATTAAAATATGTATTCAAATAAAAAATACTGTCTCTCACAAATCTTTAACTTTTTTTTTTTCCACCCACCAAATCCCGGGCGCAGTGTTTGAAATAGGGAGCTGATTATTCCCGGAAAAGCATTCTTCTTTGCCCTCTACTGCGCCGTCGGCCGTGCTGACGGTGCGCGGCCTGTAAAACGACGTAAACCGCGCCACATTTGAAAAAGATGTGGGGGGGGGGGAAAAAGGGAGCATTTACTTAAAGGTGAGGCGTTTATCGTATACAAGAGGATGACGCACTAGCTGATTGATGCACGGCGTCTCGTCGAGTTGAGGCCACCGTTTGAACTTTTTACCACATGGTGACAAATGAGTCAAATGTCACGAGTGCAGTAAATGTTTTATTACATATAAAAAAAAAAAAAAAGACAAAGCTGCTTTTATTTCTTATTTCCAAAACAAAACCAACATTTGTGAGCATATTCACCTGTAACCGCACACCTCGAGGCAACTTGACGGCATCAATAAAAAGATTACGACTGGTGACGTCGTGGTATTTTATTTTTTTTTGTTCCTCATTCAGATGGCCAAGTAACGGGAGGTATGAAGGAGTAACATGCAGATGCGGCTCAAAGTACAGTAACATGCCCACCCGTAGTGTAAACAACTATTCCTCCACTTTTTTTCCCGTTGGTGAGATAATCTAAGGATTAATTCCTCGTTTCCGAGCGGCTACTTTTTAGACTTGTGGAACGGCAGGGATAAGATGTGGATTCTCTCCTGAGTCCACGACCAGTTCAGTGGATGTAATTGTGTCCACTCCAACCTAAAGTAGTGACCTAGAAGATTAACTACACCAGAACGTTGCAAGTCTATTTGGCTGTGTTCCTTTTGCGACTTTTACATTTGTTGTTTTTTTGTGTGTGTGTGGTAGCGTTTAGCATCTTCTGCTAGTTGCTTGTCGATCGTCTGTGGCCACAATTGAAGACATTTTAGAAGTCCACAGTCCACCGTGTGGGTCAGTACCAAAAGTCTGCGGAAGGCCACCACAGGATTGAAAAGGAAGACGTCTCGAGCGGCCCCTCTCTCACGAATCCTTCACCTTGTCCAGGGAGCTGTGAATCTTATCCAGCGTCTTCTTGATGCGCAGCGCTGTCAGCCGGGCGGACGGGTTCTGGTACCAACACTCTTTCATCAGCTTCACCAGAGAAGACAGGGTCTAATCCAAGAAGAAGAAAAGTTGAAGTCGAGTATGTACTGAACCCCAGACATGAAATATATATATATATATTTTAAAATTGAATCTACATTGTTTATAAATATTTTTTTTTTTTGCACATATAATGCTAATTTGTGGCCATAAATGTCCATGAAATAAAGGAAAAGCTATTAAACTCGCATATTATTTTCTGCACGTTATACCTATTCCGTGTCCCAAAATTAGCAATTTTGTGCACATGTAATACACTACTCACAAAAAGTTAAAGATCTTGGGATTTTCTGATGAAATTTCCGGATGAACCCAAGCACCACGACCGAACTGAAGAATTGCAAGCCAATTACAGTCGGTGACTACCTGTCGCACATCTGCCGACACGCTCCAACGGAAAAGCTTTGACCCTTTGTGTTTTTATCGGGAAACAACGTTTTGAGGCTCCTCATATACTGTACTGTATTATTTTTCGACCCCTTGTCGCATAAGGGGTCTCTCCGTGAGTACGTACCGGATCGGAGAACCAGCGATTGGGAACGAAGGGCCTCTGCTGCTCCACGCACACCACCTTCCTCATGTCCTCGAAGCTCGGGTCGTTTGGCACCTGGTCGTAGAACGGAGGCTTGTACTCTTCTACGATACCTGTAGGGAGACGAGCTGAAGGGTAATCCACAGCGACCAACACGGGCTCGGAAGAAAAACAAGTGCCGTCCAGTTCTTTCACCGTTGCTGTACGTTCGTCTTGCTATCTCCCACAGCACTAGCCCGAAGGCCCAGATGTCCACCCGTTTGAAGGCGTCGAAGCACCCCGCCTGTATGCTCTCGTCCAGCACCTCGGGGGCCATGTAGCGCTTGGTGCCCACTTTGGGGTTGTTACCCACGTCCAGCAGGTTATCAGCCTGGGAGTGCGTCACCGCCAGACCTGAAACGCGCACAGAACATACAGCCAGATTGGACAGCAAGGAGAGAAGCGCACCAGGGGAGCCTCGTGTCCACTTGATGGACACGAGGTGAAAGGCCGACATAGTTGTGATGCAAAGTTAAGTTTCAACTACACAAAGCGGTTTGGTAAGGAATATCTTTGCGTTTCCATTGTCGATTGGGTACTAACCTGTAGTACAATTATCTGAAGAGGTTGTTTTTGGTCGACAGAATTGTAAATAAGTCTATAAGGTGGGAAGGGGAAGGATGCGACTTTTAAAATGAAATATCTAAAAATATATATCCAGCTGGGTGTCCACCAAGCAGTACGATTTCAGTTGAATTTGGTATAGTATACATTTTTCTGTTTCTCTATAACTCGTGTCCCAAAAGGTCCGACGTGTACCGTCTTACTTTAGACACTAAATTTTCCACTAAGCAGTACGCTTCGGTCCCGTTTGGGCCACATACTTTGGTGTTTCCATTTCAAACGAGCCAAATTTTCAGTTTTATTTTGTGTTTTTCAAAATACCAGTTGCGTTCCAGCAGGCTCATGTAGGGCAGCAGGCAGACCGTACCGTAGCCAACCAAACCGCACGGTACCCTTCGATGGGAAAGCGATCTTCTCTGTGCCCGCTCACCCAGGTCGGCGATGCAGCAGCGCAGCTCCTTAGTCACCAGGATGTTCTTGCTCTTCAGGTCGCGGTGCGCGATGGCCGGCTTGCCCTCGGTGCCCAAGATCTCGGTGTGCAGGTGCACCAGGCCGCTGGCCGCCGACGCCGCCATGCCCAGGCCCTCGCACGTCTCCACGGCGACGCGCTGAAGGTAGTCGTACAGAGAGCCGTTCTCGTGGTAGTGTGTGATCAGCCACAGCTGCGTGCTGGAGTTGCGCGACGTCATGTCGGACCCCATGAAGCCTGCGACGTTGAAAAACATATCTCATCATCATTCCTTGATCAAGCTGGTAACTCAAAACACTTGTTTCAAAAATCTACTTTCCACACAATGATACATTTGATTTGATGTAGGTGCCCACCCAGGATATTTTCATGTCTCAGGAGAACAGTGTTGTAGATCTCGGTCTCTCGGAACCAGGACTTTTCGTCCCTGGAGGAGAAGATCTTGACAGCCACGTTCTCGCCCTGCCACTGGCCTCGCCACACCTCGCCGTACCGTCCCTTGCCTGAGACAGACGCACATCCAAGTATTAACAGGCGGGAAAGTCAACATCGGCAAAGGACACCCTTTGTGCAAAAGGCGCTAGAACAAAGGCGAATGGAGGAAAAGTCGGACTACCGTGTGTGTGTGGACTGAAATCGAAAGGAAAATTCAAGCTGGAAGCAGAGGTAAACGTGCCCCCTTTTTCAGGGCGAATCCTCAAAATGATCATCAAACTTTTGAGACCTTGTTCAGGCTAAAGAGCTTCACAATGGTTACCTGCTTCCAATTCATTTGTGTATGTAGTTGGAGTTCACCCTGGGATTCATCCAAAACGTCTGACTTCCTCTTCAATTTTGTGCATGGGTCCTTTTAGACTTTTTCGTTCGTCCTGATACGATAGACATGTCCACCCAATTTCGTGTTGATCAATGAAACTGGTGTTGGGGGCTATTTATTTATTAATGGAACTTTCGACGCTACTGAGTGACTTCTGGACCAATATGTGTGTGACTTGATTACTTGTAATCAAATCTGGATACTCACATTTCTTTTTGTCAGTGTCTAAAACCAAGTGGTCTCCGTTCGTGCTTGCATTTTGAGTCCATGTGGTGCTGTCCCAACTCACCTACACACTCCATCAGACTAATCTGCCTGGCAACTGTCCTCTGAACAAGGAAAGGAAGGCCCGACCCACTTCCTGATGTGCACGAATGGTCCAGGAGGTCCTTGAAAGCCAAGACAGACCCGTTTAGTCAGAGGTGTACAGCTTCTTAGTTTGTGGCAACTTCCCGTTGTTCTTACGGCTAAAGTGCTGTCCCCCACGTTGGAGGCGATGAGTCCGTCCACGGCGCCCTGCTCGGTGTCGAACTCCTGCAGCCTGCGCAGGCGTCCGCGGTGGAGCCTCCTGCAGGCCAGCGCCGACGCCGCCGACAGCAACGCCAGCGCCGCCGTCGGGCCCAGCGCCAGGAGAGCCAGCGTGCCCACGCCGTACCCCACCGGCTCGCCCTGCGGAGCTACGCCATTGGCGGGGTGAGAAACAAGTAGAGATGGTTTTACCGGTAGCTTTGTGCCCCACAAAGCTGCGGTTAATTGGTGCCCTCCCTAGTTATTTAGAATTGCCTACAGTATATTAATTGTTTAAAACCTAAATATACCCCAACATATGATCCCAAAACACTTAAATATTATTTCTAACTCATCTTATATTACCATTAAAAACACATGGTTTACAGATGACTTCATTTTCAGAGGGAGAAGCAGAGAAGTTTTTGGTGCGTTGGTTAATGCTGACTAATTTTGGCATTTTTCTTACACCTATGTATAATACGAACCCTCGATTTTTGAATGGAAAATTTTAGCAAAAAAATGCACATTATACACGAGAAATTATTTTTATTATTTAATGCATGAATTTCACTATATAATATTTTGAAAAAGCATTTGTACAAATAAATCTATAGAAAAAGTTGGACGGCGAGGGTTTGGTTTCGGTACCTGAAGGCAGCAAGGCCATGACGGCGCTCCTGGTGGTGTTGCCGTTGCACAGGTGGCGCGAGCAGCAGCGGATGGCCTGGTGGGAGGAGGGCGCCGTGGAGCAGTGCAGCCGCGTCTTCTTGGGACCCTCCAGGCAGCCGCGCTCGAACACCACGCCGCCGGAGCCCACCCGCACGGACGAGAAGCAGCGCGTGCCGCGACACTGCTCCTGCAGGCACTCGGGACTGTCGCAAAGGCACAGCAGCTGACCCTCTGACGGGGGGAACGCAGACGTCACACACGGGGCTCGTCAGCTAAGTACTCCGGAGGTTTGCTCGGCTTTTTATTCGGATTTGTCTGCGACACGTATTCCAAGAGACGGGGCGGCGTCGCGCATCAAAGGCTTGACTTGCGTGCGGTTTGCTTTTTCTTTGGCTTTTTCTGCGAGACACAATCCAAAAGACGGACTGCCGTCTTGTGAGACCTCAGCTCAGCAAGCATCAAAGGCTTAACTTGCACAGGTTTTTCTGCACGTATCCCTATTAGTTTCTGTTGGGAAAATACGTGCCTTTGCACTTATAACATCTATTTTAATAATGATCTCATAGCTTTTCAGTAGGAAAGTAGACTCTCGCTCTGATATTCAAGTCACCACTGTAATGAGATAAGAATTCATTATTCCGTGACGAGTAAGATGCTGTAATAATAATAATTTTTCAACGAGGATAAAGAATATAAGCCGGTATTATATTAGCTGTCTACATGTGTTGCTCCACCATCTGTGTTCAAATATCTGTCGCTCAAAGCAGTGATTCTCAACTGGTGGGTCGGGACCCAAAAGTGGCTCGCAGATAGCTTGTAAAAAATAAAAATAAAAAATGACATGGATTCGTATTTAGATTTTTCCAGTACAGTACAGAGGCATACTGGGTTCCCACACAGAATATATTAGGTAAGCCACAGGAAGTGTAACTGCCTCGCGCTCCAGCCACTAGTTTTCTCTGTAAACAAATACAGTTGCATGAGGCAAATGATGAATTGCCTGTTCATGTGTGTGTGTATGACCGCACCTACGGAGTAATTAAAAGCTGTCATCCTGGTTGTATTTGAATCGTCTGTCTCCTTGTGTGCAAGTTTTTGTTTTTTTCAATTGCATCTCTCACGATTGTCAAAGTGCTTGTCCTGTCTCTTCTCTATCGGGGGGTTATTAACATTTTCCCCTTGACAATTTCCTATTTTCTGTAGCCCAATAAATTGGGACGCTCCGTTGCACTTTAATGTCAGAGTGAAGACAAAAATGGTGTTGGCCAGTACCTGAGCTCTCCGCTGATGTGGGCCGGGCCCACAGGGAGAGCAGCAGCAGGACGCGGACGCTCCTCGCAGCCATGGTTCAGTGCGCTGAAGCAGGGAGGAAACAGTACAGTAAATACATGAGGCAGATGCTTACAAAGAGGATAATTGCATTTAGGCCTCCTGATGTTTGCCAACATCTCCTAATTGCATTTAAAAGTGGGCAGAACACGACGTACAGAGCTTGCAAGTGTGCGCTTTGTCAAACAGCCTCGAGTTACTTGGCACGCTCGTTAACGTAGCTAAATAGCAGCATCCTTTATAAATACAGGAAAATACCTCGGTTTATGACGGTACTCGCATATGACGTTTCGGACGGTGTGCGATGAACTAGTTTGCTGGGAAGCGTACAAATACGTGGCACTTACTGCCAGAGTGTTTTTCATTTGACTGTTCGATATGATGCCTAATATTTTGTATAGTTTCTAACATTGTCGTAATGTTTGTGTATTGTTTTTTCTAATATTTTTATTTTTTATTATTTGTATGTATTCTTCTTCTCATAGTCTTATATTGTCTCACATTTTTGGCCTCAAAGCATTTTTCATATTGACTGCAACTATGACTTTACTACTATGCATTAGCCTGGATTAGTCATACACTCGGCGTACAAATGTGCCGCCACTGTAAGAACGGGACTCCGTCATCAATGGAGGAGTGGACCCCTTGTTATAACTCAAAACAGTGTGCTGAAAACAAAAAAAGGAATTCATCAGGGGCAAGAAGTGGGAGGTTTTAGACTGGTCAAGTCCATTTCCAGACTTAAACCTATAGGGCATGCATTTTACCTGGGTGAGAACCAAGCAATTGGGAATACTACTACTACTAATATATATATATATATATATATATATATATATATATATATATATAAATAAAGGGGGCCCTCAGGTTACTCTGATACTGACATTCTTACATTTTAGTTACCTCCGTAATTACAGTTTCACATGGGGTTGTTTTACATGAATGGCCTGGAAGTGTTTTTCATCCAAATACTTTGCCACTTATTACTGCGTTAATGCGGTTTTAGTGACAGACTGCCGTTTGCTGTTGTTGCAAGCAGACAGAGAGAGGCTCGCTTCCGAAGCGGTTTGTTAGCCCGCCTGAAAGGCGCCACTCAAGGCGCAGAGATGCCCGAACGACGCCACTCTGTTAGCCTAGCCAAACTAAGCTTGCCTTCGGTACGGAACAAAGCCCAAAGCGAGAACGGTTTCACCCACCTAGCACACACAGATGACGGCTTCTACCTCATCAGGTCCCGCCTTGGCGTCCTTATATTGGGTTACAATCGTGTTGTTGTTGTTTTTATTCATTAGCTAATTTGCCTCCTTTGGGGGCCGCGGCCGCCCGCATGTTTTTGTTTCAGCCTAAAATGACGTCACCACAACACGAGCGGCCCGGTGCATTGTGGGTCGGGGGTTGCCAGATAGGCGTGAGTAGAAACATGCAGCATTGTACCTGCCCGTTCGCAATTGTCATTTTCATTTTGCTTTACAAGTTAAAAAAAAAAAAAAAAAACGAGCAGCTGTCAGAATCCGCTTGTGTTAAGCCAAATCCGTACAAATGTCGACTTGTTGCAGTGCCCCATCGATAATACGTCATGTTTCGAATCGTCGATTGAACAAGCAGAACCATCCCATCAAGTAGACTGGCACAAACGTAACCTGGCAACACAGCGGAAGGAGGGGTTTACAATTCAAAATAAATATTGCTGTACTTTTGTATTATATCGATTGTAAACCAAGTGCAAATAAATAAGGTACAAATATTTTTATTATTATTTATTATTATTTTCCAACAACAGCCAACAGTCGATTTTTTAATAGTAAAATAATCTTTCCTTGTCATTTTTAAAAATGTGTAATTTATTTATAATTCATCCACCAGTTAATTAATAGAAATGTGTTAAATGTAAATGAACAATTGTTTATTTAAATAACAAAAGAACTCATGCTCCTTTACTTATTATTTTTAAATAATTACAACTAATTAAACTGTTATTTAATACATTTAATACAAATGTGTTTAATGCATGTGTAAAATTGTAATACGGTAATAATATATATTTTTTAAATGTTGTCGTAAATTTAATTGATTAAAAATGAATTCAATAAAATGCACAACTGTCTGTGCATACGGTATGTAAATTGTTTATTTTTTAATATTTTCCAATAAGTCAATTAACCAAACATTTAATAAAATAAATTATATATGTATATATGTAAAATTGTTTATTTTGCTATTTTATTATTTATAATAAATCAATGAATCGATTATTTAGTATATTTTATTGAATAGATAAGTTGGAAAATACGTTTTAAAATGATCATCAATATATTTTATGAAAACCAATTTTCGGGTTAAGAAGAATAGCAAAATTACTGCAACAACTCTTACAGGACTCGCGTTGATAATGTAAACGCTCGGTGGGCCCGCTCGAATGATGGCTTTCTATTGTGTACCCTGTGGTCGCTGTAATGTAATGTGTGGGGCCACATTTGAAAAGTACGTTTGGTGCTTCCTCGCTCGCTCACGTGTGCACTTTGAGGGTCACGCAGCAAACCTCCCAAAGTTGCACGAAAACAATGTTTCCTTTCATCTCGCAACCAGGCTTCCACAGCTCAAATCGCATTCATTTCAACCTCCTTTATCGTTATCTTTATATATATATATATATATATATATAATATTTGGTTCATTTGGGTTTACTCGTGTGTAGATGTGAACAAAAGGCAGCGCTGTTATTGCTGTTGAGAGCCCGCCACTACCTGTTCTTGTCAATGAGCCGCATTGTCTGCACCTTTTTTTTTTTTTTTTTTTTTTTTTTCCCCCCTCCTTTTCTTTTTCTTAATTAAAGACTCCCAGTCTGCTCTCTTGTGACCTGAAGTGCTCCACACTGCATGTGAAGTGAGGGAAGGGGAAACGCGATCCTGCCGTACTATCCGGCGATGGAGGAAGGATTATTAGACAGGAATAATGCGCCCTAACATTCCCGCTTGAGTGACTTGATTTTTTTTCTTTTTCTTTTTTCTACCCTTGCATGAAATCGTGACGCCGTTCATCCCGAGTGGCCTGAGCAGAGTGGAGATGGAGCTTTTGGGGACAACTTCAACTTTCTTGTTCGTGCTGCAACTGCTTTCTGTCAACGGTGTTGCCAAACCCAAAACAACAGGTAAGAACATTTCGTTATTGTTGTAATTATTGTGTGAATGGAAAAACAAATGCGTTGTTCCAAATTGTACTCATAATTCCATGTTCTCCATTTCTTCATCAATTCAAACCATTGCAACTTCAAACGCTTCAGCTCAACCAAGACATCTATGGAATTATTCATCACCCAAATTCCCACATTTGCATGATAAGATTTGCATATTTAGAAATATTTCACATTTTGGACTCCTTCCACATTTATTGATCAATTCCATTTTCAAAATGGTCAGCTAATTCCGAGTATCTTGGGAACTATTTAGCACATTGCCCGGATTCCCAAATTTTCGCAATACAATTTCCCAAATTATGAGATTTTTACATATTTACCTCTTCCTTCCACATTTCTTGCCCGATTCAAAACATTCGAACTTCCGGCGTCCCATTCCACAGTTCAACAATTCACTTCCACATAATTGCAGTTCAGCTTTTATAGAAAGAGCATTTTGTGTGCGTGTTTTTCCAAGTGTCCTGGTGCGTCGTATCAGATGCGGAGGAGCGGAAGTGCTCGGACCTGGCCGGGAACGCCACGGCTCGGAATATCCGAGGGGCTTTGCGGTGCGTCCGAGGCCTGAACGCCAGAGACTGCGTGGAGAAAATTCAAGTACATCTACAAACAGACACCATAAAGTGTAGCTTTGTTAATTAAGACCCTTTTGCAATGGGGAAAAGCCATCCGCACTCATATTCACACCTACGGGCAATTTAGAGTTGTCAATCAACCTACCACGCATGTTTTTGGGATGTGGGAGGAAACCGGAGTGCCCGAAGAAAAGCCACGCAAGCACGGGGAGTACATACAAACGCCACACAGGCGGGGCCCCTAATACTGTTTTGCAATACAAAATCATTTTCTACAAGATTAAAGTTGCCATAATACGATTTTCTCATACATTGTATCTTTTAAAAAAAAGTAGTGCTTTGCCGCCATCATGACGTCTTGGTACATAGGATTTATGTTGATGTGAATTGAGGAGTTTTATTTAGGGCTTTGCAGTCATCTTGTAGCATCAAAAGGCAATTAAAACAACAACAACAACAACCATTGAATTCAATTCAATTTCTTCCTGTAAAGTGTTTGAAAATGTCAAATCTTTTTCGAGGGGCGTCAAATACAGGGCAGGGTTGCGTCCCAATTGTCTACACGCTACACGGTTATTGCTTTACTACGTTTCACATCTGGTTGCCGAACCTGAACCTAAACGAATTGTGTTTTGTTTTGTTCTGGTCAGAACGGGAGCGCAGACGCGGCTTCCATGTTTGCGGATGACATCTACGCCGCGGGCCTGTGTCACGGCTTGGAGGTGGCGGCAGGGGAGTCGCTCAATGGAGTGGGTGAGTAGATCATGCATACCAAGCACTGCCACAATAGCGAAAAATTGCTAGTTATTGACGCCCTCCTCCATTTTTTTTTTTAATTATTGCCTATAATAGTAGTTGAAACCCAAACAATGATCCCAAAATGCTTAAATACCATTTCAAATTCATTCTACATCCTAAAAAAAAAAACAAAAAAATACGTAAAATACGCATTTTTCTGCTAAAGATTTCATTAAAAATCGAGGGCGCGTATTATAAATGGGTAGAAGGAAAATGAAAAAAATGTCAACTTGTATAGATGTATTCCGGGTTACCTAAGGGTTGCGAAAAAGGTGTACTTTCCACACTCCTGTTAACCTCGACCATACTCTTCTTCTTATTCTCATTCTTTTGTTGTACCCCCCAAAATTGAAATGATTTGCCCCAAAACATACAAGTCTTATTAGATTCTTGTGGCGTAATAGTGGTGAATAAGTGAGTTTTTCCAGCCGATAGTTGTTAGTTAGGTTCCACATTACGAATGACCAATTCACAGCGAGAAGGTGTGCCTCTGGGCTTAACCTCCTGTCCCCCCGCGTTTGCCGGGCAGACGGCGTGAGCTATTACGTGGTGGCGTTGGCTCGCCGCTCGTCGTCCGACTTGTCCCTGCTGGAGATGCACGAACGCAGCTCGTGCCACCCGGGCATGCGCACCACGGTGGGCTGGACCGTGCCCGTCGGCTACCTGCTCAACACCTCGCAGATCAGCGTGGGCAACCAGTGCAACTTCCCCCGCGGTGAGAACCTGTGTGTGTGTTGTATTTTTTTTAGATATTTATATGGGGCTTATTCGTGTGTCCCGCCCTGCACCCCCAGCGGTGGGGAACTTGTTCGGCTACAGCTGCGTGCCCGGCGTCAAGGACCCCCAGCATGACCCCCGGGGCAACAACCCCAAGAACCTGTGCGAGGCCTGCATTGGCGACGACAACGACCGACACATCTGCGCCAGCAACCCCCGAGAGAGACACTACGGCGAGGCGGGGGCCCTCAGGTACGCGACGGCGCGGCCGGGCGCACCGCTTTTCCCTCTTCGCCGCCACACGCACTGCGTCGTGGGTAACTAACGCCTGTGTTTGTTTCCAAGGTGCGTGGCGGAGAACCTCGGCGACGTGGCTTTTGTCAAACACACCACCGTCTTTGACAATTTGGATGGTGAGTATTTAAAGGTCCCCTTCCATCAGAATCAATTTTTTTCTACTATTTTATGCATAACAAAGGTCAAAATGTTTCTGTGACATGGTTTAACGTTGACATTTACACGGTTTGTTGTCTGATGCTTTTTTTTCCCCTCATAAAGTGTTTTGTACTTTACTTTTTTTTCTACAAAACTGCAAACATTTTCTTATCAAAACATGACTTTTTGAATTGTATTTACTCGGTAATATTTAGCAGTATAGAATATTCCCTTCTAAAATGTATTTTATTGTAATAGTAGTATTTTTCAATGTGCATCCTAATACTCCTTTACAATAGTAACATTGTTTTGCAAGAGTAGTATTTTTTTAATTTTTTAAAAGTGTAATATTTAAGAAATGTAAAAATATTTTTTTTGTTTAAAAAAAAAAATGTAGAATTATGACTTTATTCCTGTAATACTAGGACTTTACTTTTTAATGTGGCCCTGATAATCATTTTGAATCATAATAAATTTTTCTCCCCCCCCCCGCCCCCAAATATATATATATATATATATATATATATATAATGATTTTTTTTCCTTATGAAACTCAATTTCTTTCCTGGCCAAATTCCAATCCCCTTCTGAAATGACGCGGCACAACGCGCGGCGGCACGTCCAGGCAGGAACCAGGAGTCGTGGGCTCTGGACGTGGAAGCGGAGGACCTGAAGCTGCTCTGTCCCGACGGCACCGAGGCCGACCTGGACGACTTCCGGCTGTGCCACTTGGCGGCCGTGCCCGCCAATGGTGTGGTGGTACGCCAACATGACAAGTGCCGCATCTGGAAGTTCTTGGAGCGACTGCAGGTCAACTTCAACTTATTAGTTCATTGTACTACTACGGGACCAGCTGTCTGTCTGTCCGTCTGTGTGTGTCCACCATCCATCCTTGAGCTCATCCACCCATCCACACACTCGTGTCCCGTTGTTCTTCTGCTTTCCTCTTGTAGAATGTGTTTGGTAACTCTACGGACGGTTTGAGCATGTTCAGCTCTGCTGGCTACTCTGACTCGGACGTGCTGTTCACTGACTCCACCCACCGCCTGCTGAGGGTCCTGGGGGGCTTCACGTCCTGGCTGGGCCCCTCCTACACTAGCGCCCTGCAAGCCTTCGAGTGTGAAGGTCAGCCTGAGGGTCCATACCAGTACCGTCTTGTTACTAATAATAAGCTATTCCAATCGTAATAATAATTAGCTTAGTTGTTCCATTTTTGTCCAACAGGATTCTGTTGATGAAAGGAGGAAGACATCTTCCCTCCTCTTCCTCCTCCTGACATCCATTTAGGCCTTCTGCTTCCTTGTGTTGTTATTTTCAGTTGTCAAACGATGACAACAATGCAACTTGATACATTTGATAAATCTTTTTTTTTTTTTAATAAGGAAAAAGTGTCTCCTATAATTCCGACTCTTTTGATCTCTTAAGAATTCCTTGTAAAATGAATCTTAATCTTATTAGAAACATTTGATTTTCCAACATTTTGTCAGGTTCCGTGGCTGTCACAAAAATTCCTAATCTAAAAATAACTTTTTGGCCCGCCCACACCCACACATGACAACTACAAACTTTAAATATTTCAGAAATGCAACTTTTTTATTACATAAAATTTGGAGATTACAAATATTTATAGATTTCAAAATTTTGAATGGAAAAATATCAAATACTTCTGTATTGGAACAGAAATATTTTTGACAAACTTTGGATTGAAAATGTTTTTTTTTTTTTTTCCATACAAATAAACATTTGAAAAGTAAATAAAATATTTTGCAATGTTCTGGCCATTTTTTTTCAAAATTCCAACTGAAATTTGAAGCGTAAAAGGAAAAAAACTTTAAAAAAAAACCATTTTGTTATCCTTTGTCCTCGAGGTTTTTTTTTCCCCTTTCACCATACATACGTATGTAGTTTGATAACGACTTTTGTTCACTAAAAACAATTTGAATTATTTTATTCGATGTGAGGTACATTAGATGTCATTTCTAATCTGCCAACAATACACACACGATACAGAAAAACTGGTACAAAATGCTACAATGAGGTATTTCAGTGCTTCACTTGAGTATTAATTACAGAGGACATTTAATTGAAACTCTTGAATTAAAAGTGAGGCGGAATGCTTTTGGGTTCCGCCGACTCACGAGGCAACTTCGGAGATGTGCTGCATGTTGGACAAGGTGAGCTGAGCCTCCCGCGCCGCCGGGTAGAAGCGTCTGGAACGAATCCACAGTCTCCCAAAGACCCCCGTGAGCAGCAGCAGGACCACCAGGAGCCCCCCGAGGATAAAAGTCTCCACCGGAGGGAGTCCACCTACGCCTGCAAGGGAGAGAAAAAAAACCAATAAACACTGTTAGCAGAGTACAGCGTTAATGGAGATGCTTTAAGAACATACGTAAACGGGGATTCTCGCTGTCGTTCGGTCGTCGTCTGATGGGACCGTAGGACACTGTGTGGGAAAGCGGGATGTCTCGCCGCGTCCTCATCAGCACATCTTCAGCCGAGCAGTTCTGTGTCAACGAAAATAGAAATCGGGGAAAATATTCCAGAAGCACTTTTGATGAAAATGCATTTTCAAAAGATTCCGTAAGTGGTTACTTTAATATTGTAAAATATTTTTTTTTAAATCATGTAATGTGTGTTTTAATGAGGAAATAATAATGTACTTTACAGAAAAATAACCACTGAACTTTTTTTTTTTTAACTGAAAATATTTCAGATTTTGAGATTTAGAAAAGTTTTTTTTTATTATTTATTATTATGGGGGATGAAAAAAAACAATCTAAAAAAAAATGTTGATGAAAAGAAAAACAAGATATTTGGCTATATTATAAAAAAAGATTCAGAATTTTGGGGGTGTATGACAATATAAATTGTGAAAATAGATTCTGGGGGGATAGAAACAAAAGCTGAAAATATTTCTAAAATGTTTTGGGTGATTAAAAAAAATTACAAAATAATGCAGAATTGCATTTGTTTGTGAGAACTTGACACTGAGGTCTGTTGAGGTACACCGGTGGGTGTCTTTGTTTGAGGCGCTAAAGAGCGCACCCACTCACGGGCTGGCACAGGCCGGGGCCGTTGTGGCAGATGCGGACGTTGCAGTGCAGAAAGACGTTTGTGTAGGAGCTGCCCACGAACTTGAACATTTGGATCCTGAACATGGCCTCCGCACCCTGGCCGTTCTTCAGCACGCTCAGGGTCTGCTGGTTTGTCAACACGGGGCAGCTGATACATACACACGCACGCACACACACATACACACACACACATGCATACAAAAAGGAACCTTCCTGATGGATTGCGACGTTAAAGACACGTGTGTGTTTTCTTTCCCTGCCGCGTTTCATTACTGTACCGTTGCCAACAGCGGCAAATTCTGCCTGGTTGTCTAGGACGTGCACAGCTGCTCAAATCTCCACTCCACCAATCACGGGAGCAACCGGGGTGGGTGAAGCAACAAACTCTCTCATTTGACATTTACAGTCCGAGAGCATTGTGGAGTCTTATTGTCACCTGCACAACTTGTATGCGATTTACGGTAGTCGAAGTTTTATGATATTTTGAAGGTAGTCTTATCCTGCAAATCTTTTAAGGGATTTACAGTAGTAGTATGGTAGTCTGGGCAACAGTTTTGGCATTCACGACGCTAATGTAATTTACAGTAGTCTTTACTTTAGCCGGTTCAACGATTATGGGAATATTTTGCAGACATATCTCTTATGGTACAGTATATATGGTAGTCTGGTTTTAGCCAGTGCCACTCTTGTAGGATTATTATGGTCGTCTGATTTTATCCTGGACAACTTTGTGCGGATGTCTAATAAGATTTTTAAGTTAGTCTTATTTTACCAGATGTAATTCTTATGGGATTTACGGTAGTCTTCTTTTAGCTGGCGCAACTCTTATGGGATTTTATTTTGGTAGTTTCATTTTATTCCTGCACATCTTTTGGGGAATTACAGCAGTTTTCACAACTGCTATGGGATTGACGGTAGTCTTATTTTAGCCGGCGCAACTCTTAGCATATTTTTATGGTCCTCGTATTTTACCAGATGATTTATGATTGTCTTATTTTAGCCAACTCAACTCTTATGTAATTTACAGTAGTCGTACAACTACCGTGGCCCCAGGAACATTTCTATATGGACCCCGATCATTTTGACAAACGCCTATAATATAACCTTTATGCATGATTTACAGTACTTATTTAAACTGTTGTATTGGAGGCCTAATATTATTCTAGTGTATTCTATGATATAATGTAGCACCCACCTGTCCCTAATGAAGGTGTACTGAATGTGGCTATAGGGATCCCTGGTGGGTGTGGCCCAGCATCTCTCCATGCGTAACATTAGGTGAGTCGGAATCTGGGAGGAGCAGGAAGAAAAAGGAAGCAAAAGAAAATATTACTGAAATATTTGGGTTGAAAATCAAAAAGTTGTTTTTGTATGGAAATGAAATGAAAGAAAACATTTCGGATTTTGAGCGATGGAAAAGGGAAAAAGTTTTTTCCAACGAAAATCAAGCAAAAGAACATTTTGGGAAAATGTTTTTTTTAATGAAAATAAAAAATATATTCAACTTGATATCGAATGAATATTTAAATATCGAACATTTTAAAATGTAATTTAATGGAAATGAAAGAGGACAATTAGAAGTTTGAAAATATTTAAGTTTGAATGAAAACCAAACTAAAAATATTTCCGAAATGTTTTGTATGCAAATATTGAAAAAAATATTGATTAGATTTTTGGGGGAATGAAAATACAAATCTGAATGTGGAAAATATTGCACAATTTGGGGATGAAACAAATTCACGAAAAGAACAATTTCCTAAACTTTGAAAATAAAAATGCTGAAAATATTTCCCATTGAGCCACCCGTGCCGCAACGTGCACTCTTCCACTCATAAGCGCCGGTCGTCTCACCATGAACACTTTGACGAAGATGTCGTCGTCCAGGGTGAGCGAGGGCACGGTGGTCCACTTGTCCTCAAAGGCCTCGTCCTTGTACAGCAGCATGGACACGGAGAAGTTTCCGTCCTCCGTGCTGAGCATGATGGTCCTGCGCGTGCGTGTGGGGAGATCACCGTCAACCATATGGAGGACGACCAGGACGTTTCGAGACCTTTGCATTACGTTAGTAAACAATAAGGCCCCAGGTTACTTTCGGGTGGCAGAAAGCAACTGACTTCCACGACCTGAACTGAAGCCGTGCCCCCCCCCCCCCAAAAAAAATACGGCACTTACAGTTGTGTTATTTTAACCTGGACAACATTCGCAGGATTTACAGTGGTCTTATTTTACCCGGTGCAACTTTTGGGGGATTTATGGTAGTATTCCGGTAGTCTCTCTTTATGGGATCTTTGCCACTTTTGCAGGATTTACAGTGGTCTTATTTTAGCCGGTGCAACGTTTGGGGGAATTTACACGAGAATTACGGTAGTCTCCGCGTCTGTTTTAGTATTCATTTATTTGTTTTACGACGGTCTTTTTTTTTTTTTTTAACTTGTTGCGACTTTTATGGGTTTTATAGTCAAAAACTTACTGTATTTGGTCTTTGTCCACCAGATACACCCCCAAAAAGATTTAGGATTTTCTCACAAAAAAATCAATAAATGATCTCAAGTGGATGCCACTTGATGTAAATAGTTGTGCAGAAAGGATCGCAAGACTTTAAAATGGACAGCTTGGGAACCAAACTGCCATCGAGTTTGTGGAAGGCATTTTTTCACCATGTAGAAAATGTTAGCTTGGGCTGTCCTTGAACAATTTAGCAACGCTAGCTAACGTCACCCCTACAGCATGCTATGCATTTTAGCGTTACGAGCATTTTGAATCTGAGCGACTGAAAAGCCAGTGAATTAGCCAGTCCTGAAATGATCACGTTAACTATGTCTGACTCCCCGCCGCTTCTATTTTTTAATCAACTTACCAGCCGACATGTCTCACTTGGAGGCAATTTACCCCGTGCAACGTCATCTTTTTGACTGACACTTCACACATTGCAACTACAGCGGTAGAGAAGGCGGCTAAAAATCATCATCGGAGCCATTCCCCCAGTTTTCTCAGTCCTGGTCTAATGACATGTACGGGTTTGTTTACTAGTGGTGCCGTCTGAGCTTTTGCCACCCGGAGGTACGCGTGACATGTTGTTGAAGAGGTGCGCAGTATAAGAAGAAGGCTGACCTGACGTCCACGCGTATCATGTTTTCCCCGTTGGGCTGCTGTACCATGTAGTTGATGGGGTAGCGGCACACAAACGTAATGTTGATGTAATTCCTGGTGATGACGTCAGTGTGGTTGCTGTGTATGGTGTTGATGAACAGGATGTGAGTGGCGTCCGACATCTGAACGAGTCAACGGCACAATGGCAAGAATACAGTGCGCGGTCCATCAATATACAGCAATAGGGATATGTTTTATATATATATATATATATGTGTGTGTGTGTGTGTGTTATATGTTCTGCACATTTCTATAGCAGTATATCACAGCCTTGAAACCGGAACTCGAGCTCGAAACTTCTTTTCCCACCACTACTATTACTTACTACACCCAGACTCTAAACCCCAGTCAAAGTTTGAAACCCTAACCCTAATTTGAAACGCTATCTTGCAACCCCACGTCCCCTCCTCTGTGGGCTTGTGAGTTGTGGGCAAACAAGCCAACGCTTGGTGAAGTCTGCTTCGCGATGCTAGTAAGACATCAAATGATCCAAACGCGAGGTCGCTATAAATGCTTGGCCGGCACAAATCACAAGAAAGCCACGCTATCGCCAAGGACCAATCAGAGCGAAGCGGTTTTCCATATTCACATTGGGAAGACGAGCGATCCAATCAGAGTAAATCTGGTTCAAATCCACGTGTGTGTATTTGAAGGAGAGGAGAGGCTAACGATCTGTGAGCGCAGACGTTCCATTGTGTCCATGTAAATCTTGATGATTTCGAAGCATGGGGGGGGCGGGGGGGGGCATCAAGGGGCCATCCGGGCAGCCTCAAACTTGTTTCAGGGGCAAGCACAGCAGCGCCCTTCATCCTTGACAGAAAGACAATCTACGCCACTTTCTCGCAGCCATCCTTCTTTTCTTTCTGTCGGGGCCTTTTCTAGGGTACGAGATTTACGTCAGCGCTTATAAATTATTCAATTAATGTATTTTGTATTTTTTGCTCAAGTGGAAAAAGCTGCAGCCTGCTGATTTAATGACATCGTAGAAAATAGAGCACTTACAAGCGGCGGCGATTTTATTTGTCAATAATGAGGACAGAAAGCGCACTTTGTTTTTATCTCAAAGCATCGAGGGTCCGTTTGGAGGGGCTGCTTACCTGAAACCCTAACAATGGCTACAAACCCTCATTTGAAACCATCATTTTAAAACCCTAACCCGAGTTTGAAGGCCTAATACTATAATCTTGAAACCCCAATTTAAAAACGTAATCCTGGTTTGAAACATTAACCCAGGCTTGAAACCCTTATTTGCAACCTTAATTCAAACCCTAACCCTAGATTGAAGCCGTAATACCCGTCCGTGTCATACCGGCGGGCAGAGAAAATTTGATTGACGTTACCATGATGCTCCCGCAGTGGGACAGATTGCTCTTAATGCTGAAGACGTAGTCGTCGCCCACTTCCGCGCCTCGACAATCGGGGTCATTTAGATGCAAGTCCCAGACCTGCACGCACAATCATCATCATCATCATCATCATCATCTGGACAACACTGAGGTGGAATTCAAAGGTGGGGTGGGAGTTCTCACGTAGACGGGGGGGACTTTGTGCAGGAAGAAAGCACTGGGAATGACCGCTTCCATGTGGTCGTTGGTGCAAATGACCGTTTCGTTCATCTCTAATGAAAAGAAAGAATGCAAAGACGTGCTCGTGACGGACGCATTTGTGGCCGCAAACATTTGAATAATTGTCCCTTTTAGTCAGTCATACTTGGCTGAGATGAACTCTTTTTTTTTTTTTTTTAAACACACTTTTCGTGGGGGGGTAGAAATGACTTCAAAACCAGTACAGTGGTATTTTGAGATACAAGTTTAATTTGTTCCGTGATCATGGTCGTAACTCAAAACATGTATCACTTTTTTCCCCCCATTGGAAGGAATGGAAATGTGGGGTTTTTTTCTATATGGGAAAATATTACTCTGTCATATCGTACTTTCTAAAAAACCAAGTAATGCAGTGGAGCCCAGCATTTTTTTTTTTCCCACCCAAACCCTTGCTTATTTGCATTTTTTTGGGTCCGGGAAAATCAAAGATATCTTTTTCATAACAATTATAATGAGCGTCTTTTATTCACTGATTTTCCTTTTTCCCTATCCACTTCTAACATAATTGAATAGAATGTAAAAATAAATTAATAAGTTATAAAATAAATAAAGACTTTTGCATGGGCTCACCTTCCTCGTATGTCCGCAGATCAGTTTGGAAGGAGACGGCCGTCAAGGTGAGTAGCAACCAGGCGCAAAGCAAACTGGCCATCTTGTCTCCCCTGGGAACGTTTCGCCGCCGCCGCCGCCGCCGACTGCCGAATGGCGGCCACAAGACGTAGAACCCCCGGTGCCCTCGCTCGCACCCCCAGCGACAGCTCTAATGAAGTGGGAGCCTCCCTTCTGCCCTAAAACACCAGCTTGAATGATGTTCTCGGGGGGGGGGGAAGAGAAACAATGAGATTCCGCGCGTGAATAGGGGGAGCCGAGGGGAGTCCGAGGTAACTCCTCTTTTTGTAAACATGCTACTACAACAACAAAGTGCGGCGGTAACCATGTACGCCACCGCTCTTTGTTGTCTGCAGACAAAAAAAAAATAATAATCAAAACAAAATCTGGCAAAAAGCATACAGAATGGCACAAATCGACTAAGGGATGCAAACAAAAATAGTGCAAACGTACAAAATCACCCAAAGCCACTTTAGGAAAGCATGCGAAATGGGGCCTAACGAATATAGGAAGGATGCGAAATGGTGCAAAACAACTACAAGCAGCGTAGAAAAGGGCACAATACGCATACAAAAGGGAGAAAATGATAACGGGAAGCATACAAAATGAGCAGAACAACAATGGGAAGCATACGAGATGTCAAAACGACTGAGGGAAGCCAATGAAATGGCGCAAACATACAAAATGGAGCAAAAGCGCGAGCAAAATTGTGCAGAAAGACAATAAAAAGCAGGCGAAATGGTGCGAAACTACTACGGGGAGCACCCAAAAAAAATACAGGAAGCATGCAAAATCCTTTTTTTTTTTTTTTAATGAGTCTGAATTTACAAGATTGGTTTCCAAGAGACGGAATCCTGAGATTTCACTGTCCCGCCTCCACACACAACAAGACGCCAGCTTCAACAGACATTCTCCAAAGAAGACGAAACCCCGTAAAAGGCTCTCATTTCTTTTGTAACGACACAAGAGCAGAAACAATGGCCCTCCTTCCTGCCTGTCAGTTGACACAAGCGTGCCGGGTCGTCCCAAGTAACTGCCTTTTATTTCCTGAAAGTTGGGAAAACAGCACAGGGATGAATGACTTCACGTCATTACAAGCATACTGCACACTCGCATTCAAAAGTCCAAAGTTCCCCTTTGACTCAAAGTCAATGCTTTTGTAGAAAAACCGGAAATGTGCCAAAATCAAGGAATGTCCATCACCGCCCCGTCTAATTATGGTATAGAGAGAGCAGTGCATCGTGGGTAGTCTTCACTGCAGACGTTGGCCGTCCTCTTCGGTGAACAGATCGGCCAGGTCGGCCACGGTGAGCACGGCGGCCTCCGAGTGCTTCATGGCGGCCCTGCTGTGACTACCAGAGAAAAGAAAAGCGAACACAGTGTCATAAAAGAGAATGGAAAGAAATAAACTGGTTTTGCGAAGTGTTATTAATGTTAAGCTATTCGACAGCTCCAGCCCTACAAGTAAACAAACTCCCTTTGGACCCTCGCTATACATCTGATCAACAACTTGACTCGCCCAACTGAGGAGAACGCCCGCACTGAAGTACTCGCGCCAGATTGCTAGCTACACCACCACCGCCGCAAAGAGCACCAATGACTTTGGATGAACTCCACCGTTGTCTCCCCCACCTCTTCTCTGCCGTTTTGAGCATGGCCTGCATCCTCTCCTCGATGGTGGACTTGATGAGGAAGCGGTGCACGAACGTCGGCCTGGTGGGACGGAGACAGAAGGGACAATGTTGTGCCGCCACGTCACAAGCAACGCGCATACCGAATTTGAGCTTCTTCCCTCCTTTGCGATCAAATTCAGCAAAGGCCTCATTTGTTGGATATCGCGAAAGATGATCCTGCGACGTGGGGTTTGATAAGAGATTTTTCTGTTCAGAAAATGGAAACTGCGTCAATTACTTGAGGGATTTTTGCTATTTGTGGATCACTGTACACTGAAATAATGATGACCTCATCTCAATTTAGTCACAAATTTACTTTTGCGTAGCTTAACAGAAAGCCATTTATGTGTTGTACGAACGGCAACAGGTTCTTCTGCCATCTAGTGGAAGAACGTATCACTGTTCTGCCTGTCACTATACGTGGCTGGCATAGATGGATGAACAAAGATTGACCGATGCGGACTATTTTTGACGACCCCTCGCTGTTGTCCAGATCTACGCGAGCTCTTACTTGGTTTGTCCAATTCGGTGCACGCGTCCGATGGCCTGCAGCTCGTGGGCGGGGTTGAGGATGGGCTCCACCAGTAGCACGTGCGTGGCCTCGATTATGTTCAGCCCGTTGGAGCCCGTGTGCAGGGGAAGCAGCAGGATATTGATCTTCTTCTCGTATTTGAACGAGCTCAGGTTCTCCTGGGCCACCACAGTTACACCACAGAAATCATCAATAGAGTCAAAAAGGTCCACAGCAAGTTCACTCATGCTCGGGTATAAAATGTGTGCCCAGAATTCATGTTATGGCTCCTATCGCCACTTCTTCATTATAACCACCACCTTGCACAATAGAAATAAACAGAGGGAATCCAAATAATACACACAGTCAAACAAAATGACGGTACGCACCTGGAATTTTTGGATTCCATTGATTTGCGAGAACTCCATGTTGTTGTCAAACAGAGCTTTGGCGATGATATCGAGGACGCTCTGCCACTGTGATGGAGAGGGCGGGACGGCGCAGGTACTCGTGTCACGCATGACAATTCCGCAGAAATGTGAGGATTCAAAGCGTACGGGGGTGTGGCGTTACCGTAGAGAAGACCAAACACTTGGCGCCTGGGTTGCTCACGTGTATCTTTTTCAGGGTTCTCACCACCGCCTCCACCTTGGTCGAGTGGCTCCCCTGGGAGAGAAGAGACGCAGGAAGGAGTTCAGCTAAGCGACTGTTTTGGTTAGCAACGGAGCTATCGCAAATGAGCTACGCAGTTAACTCAATGGACTGAAATGATTACATCTTGTTGGCTGACCTTAACTGGGATGTCCTGGTCCTGGCTGGACGCCTGCGCGGTGAACACGTAGGAGATTTCGGCGTGAGATGTAGTCTGCCTGCAGATGGCGCAGTTGATGGCGCGGCGCCGCGAGCCCACGCTGTACTGCTCCAGGATGATGGCGATGCACTGGTTGCAGAAGCAGTGGCCGCACGTCAGCACCGCCCACTGACAAATAAAATAACATTTAAAATAAAAAAAATAAAAAACTTCCATGAAAGTAGCACGAAGAAGCATCACAACAAAAATGCTCACCTCCTTTCCGAGTGGCCGAGCACAAATGGGACACGGTTCCGGGTTCAGACCACCAGTGGACTTGTCCTGGGACTAAAATGGAGAAGATCGATATCATGGTATGCACGGGAGGAGGCGGGTATGAAAGGTGAAGTACCTTCTCCAGGTTTGTAAGGTATAAAAACTGTCCCAGCTTCTTTTGCAGCTGAGACTTGGCCACCGCTTGGTCGTTGAGAAGTTTCACTCGGTTTTGCTCCACCTGCGAGGAGACAGTCAGGAATGCAATCAAAATACTTTACATTATGACACCCCTGGAGACAACATCGTGCTAGACAGTGGGTCAAAGTTGAGACGCAAGCGCAATCTGGATTGGCTCTGGAAGAAACTTGGTTTGCTCTTACATCTCGTGATTACGCACAGATGCAGGATATTTTTTTCCAAATCGAAAAAGCATGTTTTGGGGTTTTTCAGATTTTAACTTACATTACAAACAAAGGGAAACTTTTTTTGAACATTTGACTTTCCATTACAATTTTTTAAACATTTATTTTTTTGGTGTAATTTTAAAAACGTTTAATATTAGACGTTATTAACATTTCATTTATATTATAATATTTAAAACATTCTTGATTCAATTTCATTTTAAACACTATTGAATCATGTATTGTAGCTATCTTTTGAACATTTTAGTTTTCATTTTTTTTAACATTTTTAATTTTGAAACTGTATATTATATTTTCTTTTACTGTAATACAGTACTTGATATTTTGATATTGATATGTAATTGTATTACGTTTTAATTAGAATATGAAAATACATATTTTCAAAGATATTTTCTTTACAATACAATTCTAAAGATATTTTCCATTTAAGTTATTCATTTGATTACGTATAATAACATTCACCTCGTGCGGCTCAATTATGTGTAGCAGTTTTGGCTTCGGTTCGTCGGGGAGACGCACGCGAAGCCTCTCGGTAGCCATTCCCAGCTCATCAATGGCGGACACGTGATTCCGCAGAACCATCCAGTACTCGTGCAGCACCTGATGGAGAAAGCGGGGCGAGTCGTCTTAATCCAGAACTTGAAAGGATCTGCCTCCGGTGCAAACCTTGTACTCCTTCTTCCAGGTCTCAAAGAGCTCCATGAAGGCGTTGCCCTCCTCGACCAGCTCGGCGTCCACGCGCTTGGCCTTGGCGAAGGTCAGGATGGCTTTGAGCGTGCGCTCCATCTCGCTGGCCGCCCACAGGCCTCGGCTGGTGGTGGGCAGGCGGTCGTCCACCAGGCCCTCTTCGTCCTCGATCATCTCCTCAAAGATGGCCGTCTGGCCTTTCACCCTGTCGGACACGGGGGCTGTTTCGTCGTGAATAATTCAAAGTGCGCAAAAGGCGTACAAAAGTGCGTTTACTTACGTGTGCGAGAAGAGTTTGGATTCGTAGTCGGTGAAAAGCTCATCGGCTTTGCAAAAGACACAACTAGGATATGAAAAGAAAAGATGTTATAGTAAGAGAATCTAAAAGCAGCATCTGAACATGTCAAATGGGAGTTTACATATTTGATTGAAATTTCTTTGATTGACGCACACTCTGGATTAGATCCACAAGAAACTTGCTTTGATGACTATGTGAACAAACCAGATTGAAAAGGGATTTTCTTTTCAGGTTTCCAATGCAACCTGTTCCAAATGAGTTCATAAAGCTTTTTTTTTTAAATGTAGAACGTAAAATAACATTTAGTTTAGATACATATATATATTTTTTCTCTCTCTCTAATTTGACACGAACCTACAACAAAATTTTATATTTAATAAAAAAAAATATAAAATGACACAAACAGTATTTACTTACAATCAGCCTCACTTAATTTTTATTTCTTTATAATTGTATGTTTGGTTTGCAAAACCATTAATATTTAAATTGAATGTAATTAGAAAGAAATTCTCTTTAATAAAAGAATGATACAATTTACTTTTATGAGATTTAATATCTGAAATTCTAACAAATGATTTACATTTCGATACTATTTGATTTTAAATTGAATTGACAAAATTTTACACTTACTAAAAATGAAAATGTGAAAAATAAATTGGAATTAATTATATCTAACCGAATTTAACATTTTCACAATTTAATTTGATTTCAAATGCATTTAAAACAATATATTTGAATTTAAACTGACTTAATATAATAAAATGTAACATTTCAAATGTATTTTAAAAAACGACCTCAATACATTTAAAATCAAATTATGTTAAATGAATGACTCCAACTCAAATTCTCTACATAAAAGCAATGTGTAGATTCTATAAAAAATGTAAAATTAAACCCAGCTCGAATATGAAAACGAAATATGTTAAAGTAGAAAAGGAACATGTCTCACTTATTGAGCGGGAGTCGCGTGGGCCTGAGGTGACAGACGGTGGCCTCGTCAATCACTTTCTTAGACGCCGGCCCTTCCAGGCTCTTCACCGCCTCGCGGACGATCTTCTGGGATTTCATCAGGTCTTCCATCTGCGTGGTGAGCAGGTAAACTAGACCGTGGCCGTCACGGAACCTGCGGGGGGTAGGGGGTCGGTTTTAGTCAAAGTGCGCTACCTCGTGTATCGGTTGTACTCATTTTAAGAGTTTACTTGTCGGCCATAGAGAGCTTGTGAGCTTGCTGTTTGTAGCTGGACGTCAGCTCGTTCTTTACGCGGCCCACCAGGTCGTCGTCGGTGGAGCTACGGACCGCCCGTTGGATGACCTCCAGCCACCAGGGGGCGCTCAGGTTGACCTTGGCAAATACAGCAGAGAAGCAAAAACGTGACAGCTCAGCATGTCCGTCCATCCTTCCATCTTCTCCCGCTCATCCGGGGTCGGGTCACGGGGGCAGCGGCTTAAAGGAGGCATGGGGTCTTAATGGTCCATATTTCACTGGCATGTTGATTTTGTATTTTTTGCTCAAGAAAATGAAAGGCAGTTGGTAAATAACTAATTGCTTTCTGGAACGCCCCTTTTTAAATTGTCAAATACGACACGCCCACGTCCTGGTGTGCTGTCAGTCGCAGAAGAAGAGACCACATTTAGTAGCAGTTTTAATTAGAAATAACATTAGAATAATACTTTTAAACACTCCTATTTTTTATTATTTTTTAAAATATGTTATCTTAAATGTAAGATTTTTCACATTTATTCATTTCTTAAATTCAAAATTCTTTTTTGTTTTTGTTTCACTTATTCATTTTTTATTTCAATGTAATATTTTGAAACATTTTAATTTTTTCAATTTGATTTCAAATGTATTGTTTTGGATGAAATACATTTGACATTTTCGTTAGCCCGTCTACTGGCTTGTGCATTTTATGTTAGCATTAATCTAGTGGACTTTCTTTCGACAAAATCACATGATTTGTTTATCTGTAACATATCGTAATCGTAGCGGCTCACTTTGCGCTTGAGCTCTTTGATGTTCTGCAAAACTGGCTGCAGGGCTTGGTGGGCGTCGGCCACCTCTGAGTCGTACTTGGTCATGTAGTGCTGACGCAGCTGCTCAGCCTGACAAGGGCAAAAAAAAAAACACACAAAAATTAACATTTGCGGAATGCAAAATCTTCAGTAGTTTAAACAGAAGAGGTGAGCGTTACCTCCTCGCTGAGGCGGTCGTCTCGCAAAGTGGGAGGAATCCCAGGATGCTTTGCGTTCAGCAGCTCCGTCAGATTGTGAGTGGCGTGAAGTCTCTGTTTGAACAAAATAAGCAATTAGTAGATTTTGCAACAGCCGAGGATCAGACACAGAATAAAAACTAAATTAAAAAAAACTAATACAAAAATAATTGTCATTAATAATCACATTATTATTCCCAAAAAATAATAATAATCTAAAATAAATAAAAACTGCAATCCGGAATTAAGATTTAAATGATTCTTTGCTAAATCCCTCCACAAAGTAAAAAAAAAAAAAATAATAATAATATTAATGAATCTTAAAATTAAAATTATGCTGTCATAATGTCATAAATTTATAGTAAGGAAACACATTGAAGGTAGAATTACAAACACAACAATTATCAAAATCACAATTATAAACATCTGAATCTGCATCATTTTTTCAGTTTTTAAATAATTTTATATTTTAATATAATATGCCATATTTCTTTTACAAAAATCGAAATCCTAATTTAATTCAAAATGTATTTTAAAATCATATTTTAAATCAAACAATTCCAAATCCAACTTGATTGCACATTTTTGTATAATTTTAATTAAAAGTACATTCACTTAAGAACAATGTAACTAAATGTAACGTTTTTAATGTCTATAATTTTATTTTAACTAAAATAATAGCAATACAATTATAATTTAAAATCACATTTGATTAAAAAAAAAAAATTAAAAACAATGTATTAAAAAAAACATTTAAAAAAAAATTTAAAAAATCTATTTTGGGCTTGCATTGTGTAGGGTTGTTTTGCAACGTGACTCTTCATATGTAAATTGAAGATGCACATAAGAAGACGCAGATGGCGTTTGGTTGTCTACCTGCAATGAATCCGTCTTCAATCTGCTTTTGTGCTCCTCTGACGAGCGCAGCACTTCTCTGTACATCTCGGCCGCCTGCTCAAACTCATCTGCAAAATGGAGAGGGGGCGCAGTCTTTGTTGACACTCAATACTTCGGGAATGAGATGTGCCGTACAAAGGCGGTCGCACTATGCCGCAAAGCAATCGGGTTACAAAAGGGGAACTGGTAAGTGATTCCCATGGGTGTTTCATGTTAGACCTCGGATGATGTGGATTCCGGCCAGGCCGTTGAGAGCGCACACCAATTGTCTGTGGGCCTCTTCGCACTCCACTCGACATTTCTTCTGCAAGGACTTGAGGAGCTCCTCCATCGTCATGGCGCTGTTAAGAAGCAATAACAAGACACTCGTGGTCACACAATAGAGAAGAATACAATAATCCCCACGAGATCGAGCCCCACCAACAGCGGAAAAAAAATTGTTAATTAATAATTAATTAACATTAATAGTTGAAACTGTAAAAATACCACAAACTATGATCCTCAAACACCTCAATATAATTTCAAACTCATCTTACAACATTACAATTCAAAATAAATGCGTTTCAAATGGTCGATTTTGGTTTAAAAAAAAAAATGCGTACATGTGGCAAAGACACTCTGTAACTTCCACTAACAACCCAGGCTAAACTTGTCTTCTCTCAGATACACAAACAGTTGAGATGTACTGCATCGCTTCAACATACTTCCTTGACACCAACTGCAGTGAAACGAATGAATTAATGAATTTTCACTATTATACTGTATGTACAGGGAGTTCCAAAAACACACACACTCTATCTTTGACTGGTCATTACTCATATAATTTGCATTTGTATTTAATTTGGCGTTTATTGACTAAGAGACAATGTCTAATGAGTTTAATTGAAGAAAATAACATTACATTTAAGACACTTTATTGGCATGTATATGAGTAATGGGTAGTCAAAGAGAGAAAATGTTTTGGGGGGCTACCTCCATAATAGCAAGGGTTCACTGTACATGGGAGGGATCTAAACTAATTGGAGTGCCCTTGCGGCGCACCTCTTCTGCAGGGGGAGGAACTCGCCACGCACTGCCTGCGGATGGCAGCAGGCCTGGCGCAGCCGCAGCAGCGGGCACAGGATGGTGGCCACGGTGCGGCGGTCCAGGCTGCCCAATTTCAAACTCCAGTCGGAGAGCTTGCGCAGCTTGAGCAGGGCGTCCTGCGAGCACTCCTCGTGCTGCCGGTGGTAGAAGTGGCCCTCCACTGGGGAGAAGCGCAGCCAGTGCACTTCTTCCGTCTGAGCTGGGATCTGGATCTGGAATAAAACAAAGGCACAACATGGGAAAAAGACTCTTTCGCCTCGGTGAAGCAGCATGTGGCTCGTATACCTAGAGGTTTTTCTCGCGTGTGATGTCACATCAGTTTAGGCTAGTATGCAAGATTATTACAGTGTCGACTGCGTAGTACACTGCGTGGAAGCTCCTAAAATTAGGGCACGGTTAACTTGCTACAATAATTTTTTGTTTTGTTTTTCGTGATTCGTGTCTCAAATGATGGGGGCATAAGCATCTTGGTGGGCGGGCACAGCCCCCCATGGCGACGGGTGTGGATATAAGGTTGCTGTAATTCTTGATCCTTTGTATATTTTGCCAGAAGAATGTGAGAGATTTTTAGACATCTGAGCAGTTTTGAACTGACAAAAAAAACTTTACAACCCTTTTAGAAATGGGGAATTGGATTCGAATTGGAAGTGAGCATGATCTAATTACCATATTTCCTGAAGTAGCAACCTCTACCCACACCAACAGAAGTCAGACTTGAATTAATCACCAGTGAGGGATTGGTTCAAATGTTTCCATTTCAGTCTAATTACGTTTAAACATGGTGAAGGATAATTATCTAATCACGTCGCAGCTTTTTAAAAATGTCAAACTATCCAAATCTATTTAAGAGCATTTTTGAAAATCTTACCTGATCGATGACATCCTTCTTAGCGGAGCGCCACAGCAGCTGAGCCACGACGCTGTAGAGAGGCTCCGGGTTGCCGCGGCGATACGGACTATAGAGCAACTGGTCCCACCAATGCTTCACCCAGTACGGATCCACGCCCAGGAAGAGCACCAGGCCGTAAAGGTCTACAGAGACAGACAGACGACATACTCTTTTTAGCAAATGGATGCTAACATAATTGGCACATTGCTAAAAGCTAAGACCGGCTAATGACGAGCATGAAAATGACGAGAGAAGCTTGCTAACCAACATTTTCAAAGAAAGGGTGAGTACTTTTAATTTCTTTTAGTTATATCACAAACACACACGCACACACACACAAAAACAGTAATTTTATCAAGCGGATGCTAATGTAATTAACATGTTGCTAAAAGCTAAAAATTGCTGATGACTCGCATGAAAATGACCACAGAAGCTTACCAACAAACGCCTTCAAAGAAAGATGTTTTTAATTCAATTATACACAAATTATATTTTTACCAAAACTTGATATGGCCCGAGCACAAAAACAACGAATATAAAAAAAATATATGAAAATAAAACACTTTCAATCGTATAACATTGCAGTAACAAATAAATAGCGTGATTTTTTTTTTTTTAACAAAAAAAAAACAATTTCCCAGAAGTGCTTGTGTATGTGTACATGCGGCAAAGACTCCAAAATTTCCACCAACAACCCAGGCTAAACTTTGCTCATTCCTACAAAGATAGATAGTCTCTCAGTTGAGCTCTATCACTCAACATACATTCTTGACACCAATTACTATCTAACCCATATTGTGGCATCGTAGAGCAACATAGAAAGAGCCTAAAAACAGCAAATAGGAGTTTCTCAGCAAAGAAAGGATAGGTTAAAAAAAAATAAAAATACATTTTGCTTTGATATTTAGTCATTTTTCTTACCTTCCAAGCCTCTCTGCACTGGCGTACCGCTGACGCACCATCGGTTGACCGAGGCGAGGCGCAGCGCCATCTCGGCCGCTTTGGCGGTGGGACACTCCACCATCTGCGCCTCGTCCAGACACACGCGCCACCACTCGACGGCCACCAACGGGCTGGGCACGGCCATGTAGCGCTTCTGGTTGCGGAAGCGGCGGCCGTCGCGGCTGTTGCTGTGCGGGATGTCCACGTAGTTGAGCTCCGAGCGCAAGACGTCGTAGGTGGTGATTACCACGTCGTGCTCGGCTAGCACGCGCGGTTGGATGAAACCGTGCTTCTTCACGCCCTGGTACACCTGCAACAATGAAAATTAATGCAGCAAGCAGCGATGAACTGGCCCTCGCACTCTCCTTTTTCATGGCCAATCATCCAAAAAATTTTTTTGACGCTATGCTCTGCCTACATTAGATGGCCTCGCAATTTAGCGCACGCAGGCTGTCTCGAATGCCAGCTTCCGATAGGGGCTCCTTTGGCCAAGATCATCTGGTGTGCCACGGGAAATTAGCCAACTTCACTTAATTCCCGTGTCAAACTCATGGCCCGCGGGCCAAATCTGGCCCGCCGTGTCATTTTATGTGGCCCGCGGGGTCTTGAAAGATCTTAAAATAAGTCAAGTGAGCAGTTTCCACGTGTATTCACCATCAAATACATTTCAGTACATTACGTTGCCTTACAAATTACCGCCAAGTGACGGGATTTTACCACTCAAGTCTACAAAGGATCCCGAAATGTCGAGGAAGCGAAAAATTGATTCAGATAGAAGGCTGTTTCAACAAAGATTGGATAACAAATATTAATATTTCTTTGCTGTGTCCACGGGTTTCTGTATTCATGCAGACAATTTTTTACAGTATTCACTATTCACACATTTCTCATTAGCAGGTCGTATTCCCTTTGCACTTTATCCCAGGCCGACTTGTATTTCTAACATGCTAAATGTCCCCAATATAATAGTAGTGCAAAATTGTAAAGCGTAACAAAAAAACAGTTAACGTCATAACTTGGGTTTGGAGATATTTTTCTTTATTTACTTAAATAGTTTGCTGGTTGATGAGCAATGTGGGTTTCTTAGGATTCATGTTATAATACCAGGGCAATAAGTAATAATAAATACAGTTATTTAACAATATGTTACATTTATTTTACATTACATTGTGATACATTTATTGTAATCTAACAAGCCCTTCGACAGCATCGAGGCCAATATGGCCCTTGGTGCAAATGAGTTTGACACCCCTGACTTCATTGGTACAAAAATGATTATGCATTTACTGCAAATAACGCATCTTTGTTCATCTATTTATGCCAGCAACATATAGTGACAGGCAGTATAATTAAATGCTCTTCCACTCGATGACGGAAGGTACATACTTAACCTGTGTGGCCACCTGTTACAATTCATACAACCTAATTATGGCATAATTCACATTATAAGGTCTTTCAGCGCTTTAAATGAAAATATTAGTCGGCTATTGGGTCAGTTTTCCGAGGGCCACGACAAAGCTCTCTTACCAGCACTCGCAGCGAGGCGGACTTGACGTGGCGGTTGATCTCCTCCACCCACTGGTGGCAGATGGAGCTGGGCGAGATAATGAGCGTGGCTCCGGTGGAGACGGGCGTCATGGCCACCAGGCAGTGGGGGCAGTAGAAGGGCGTGGTATCCAAGCTCTCCTCCTTGTAGTTGACGCAGCAGGCGTGCTGCCACAGCTGGCACTTCATGCACTGCACACGGGCCTTGTAGTCCACCACGCCCAGCTCGCCGCAGATGCACTCGAAGCGGTAGTCGGCCGCGTTGAAGGGCACCACCGACGCCCGGACGGGGGGCTCCGGCTCCTCCCGGGAGATGGATACTTGATCCAATTGTCCCGGCACGGCGTCACGTTCCGCCTTCGCGTCGTGGGATACCGTCGGGAAATTGACGTCGCCGAGATCTTCACTCATGGCGTTTTGGAGAGCCGCCTCGGCCTTCTCCTTCGCGCGCCTCTGGAACGTCTTCCTGGGCGAGCGCTCAGAGTATTTCACATTCTGGAAAAGACGGGCAGACAACGTTAAATTAAGCAAACAAAGAAAGTTTAATGCGAGCATTTGGAGCACTCAGACTTATTTTTAACCTCTTGTGACAATATCAATAAAAAATACGAATGCGCTTGCAAAAAATGTTGTTTTTTTTGTTGTCTGTGTAGATTGTCAATCATCCAGGTCACGGTAATCCACAAACGTTGAATTGAGGTGACTCTTCTCGCTCGTTTCCAAAATCGTTCAAAGATGACTTGAGCAATCACGTTACTAGGCTAATGATAGTACACCCTGTTACACCCTGCTAAAGCACAAAATCTCCACCCAAGCATACAAAGGAACAAAAGTTTCTCACTTCAGCAGTAGTTTTTATGCAATCCAGCAATAACATAAAATGTTTCATACTGCTAAGTGATTTTAAAAAGACTAACGTAATAAGATGTAATAAATAAATGAATAAAAAACAACCCCACAAAACGGAAAGATAATACTAAAAGCATTTTTCTTACAGATTTGGTCGCTGCCGCAAGAGTCTTCTTGGCGTCCTTGTATTTCTTGCCCAGCCGGAAGGATCCGGCCAGGCCGCGGCCTTTGACCCGCTCCACCAGGCCCTCGTCCGTCAGCTTGGCCAACATCTTCTTGATGTGGCTGCGGTTCTTCAGCAGGTCGTAGCCGTAGGTGGCGCGGATGTACGTGAACACGGCGTTGACGGAGGCCCCTTTGCCCGAGCGCATCTCCCTGATGGCGGTGAGCAGCATCACGCGGATGGCTGCGGGAGAAAAAGGAGCTTGGTTGGCACGGCAATTTTTTAACGCATACATTCAGAAAACGGTTAACGAATATAAATATAAAATACATATAAATATAATTTAAAAAGTACTTCATATCTGTTTGTTTAGCTTTTTTTATTCCTCATCGCAGCAGTGCTTTTTACCCAATCCTGCACGCAATTGACAATTACAAACTAAACTAAAAAAAGCCCTCAGTTAAGTGTTTTACAAATACAAATGATTTATATAAAGGAAATCAAAAAAAATAAAAATCATTCTGGAAAGTATTTTTCCATGATCCTGCACACAGAAATTTATGAATGCCATTACAAAAGAAAACTACAAATTAATAACAGTTATGAAGCATTCTATTAAGTACTATCGGGCACACATACAAATGCAGTTATAAAGTTATACTCAATAATTAAAGGTTCTAAAGTACATAATTTAAACAATTATAATAATGAATATCAATATGAATAAATGGAATGTATACCGGTTTAAATTAGAATAATAATACTTTTTACAAAGTCCTGGACACATTGAATTTTTGTAAATATATGATGTAAAAATAAACACTTCACTTCAATGCCCTGATGGAGAATTGTATACCTGGGTGAGATGCTTTCATTTTGGGCTGCACTGCAGGATTGCAGTGGCTAACTTTCTCGCTCTCCAGCGGAGGTAGGGGAACAAAATAATTCACAGATGTTCCCTAACAAAAGAACAAAAAGATTTCAGCGTACATTATTTCCATTTGGCCCGTAATATTCATCTGTAAATGGCGGTCGTCACCACAGGCATGGTGAGGGCCTCCTGCTCCAGGTCCTGTCGACCGTGAGACAGAATCAGAGCAAGAACCTCCACCGTCTTGCCGAGGCCCATCTCGTCGGCCAGGATGCCGCCGGGCCGCTCCACGCCAGCGAGTGGAAACTCACGAATTAAACTATAAGTAAATAATGAGAAGAACAAAATGAACAGTGGTGCCTTTGTACATGACTTTTTTTTTTTTCTTCCCTTATACCTGTAGACAGTCACATTATTCAAAAGTTTTGCTCTGTGCTTTTTCACGATCTGGTATTTGCATTAGTTCACCTAATAAATACCATATTTTTTTGTCTTAGCATTAACATGCAAGAAAATTTGAACTCCGATTTTCATCGATTTTCTTCCCTTTTGGTGATAGAAAAAGATGACAAATAGGAACAAACTTTCAAACTTTTGCCCCGCCACTGTTAACTTGCATCAAATTCCAGAGAAATAATAGAAAATAATCATTTCCTCTTGGAAAAAAAAATCCCTTTTGTTAAAACACTTTTTTTTTTTTATCAATTTAAGTCATAAATAAACACATTTATGATGGAACTTTCAATGCCAAACTAAGTACTTGATATGGCCTTAAAATAAAATTTCAGATTTTTCAGCACTTCTTGGTGTGACGTGTCTAAAACTGTTAGCAAGTTAAGAGAACTTCTCTTTACCCCCCAAAATATTTGTCTGAATACAAAAACAAATCTAAAACTTGGAGATTTAAGACTTTAAAATTTTAATGGAGGCTTTAAGATGTTGTTACATAAGGTTTTAATGGATGTTATTTCCTATGGGGAAAGTTGCGTTGAGGTGCCATCACGAGAACAACAAGTGTGCGTGGTCAAGTAAGACGAGTTGCTCACCAGCCGGTAAAAGGGTTGTAGAACAATTTCTTGCCACACAAAGTGACCAACTCCCGCCACAAGAAATGCAGTGATTGTTCTGCAAAGATGAGGGGGGGGGGAAACAAAACATCTCATTAGTAACCACGCCCCCCAAATATCGGGACACAGTAGCGCCAATGTGCCGCCTTTGCCGAGTTCAGAGGAAAAAGACAAAAGTGAATACAGTGGATATGAAAAGTCTACTCACCAGTGTTCAAATGCCAGGTGTTTGATAAATCATTTCAAATGTTTTCGAGAGAAGTCAAAATAAACAACTGAAATAGTGGTTGCATAAGTGTGCACACCCTCTTATAAATGGGATGTGGCTGTGTTCAGGATTAACCAATCACAAACGTGTTCTTGTTAAATGGCAGTCAGCATACAACTGCCTCCATTTTAAATGCTTCTGACAAATCCCAAATGAAGTTCAACTGTTCCAGTAGGCTTTTCCTGACATTTGTTTTTCTAAATGAATTGGACTTAAAAGTTAAATACAACTGAACTGTAACTGTACTTTAATTTGTTTCGGTAGATTCGATTTTTTTCATTCATTCTAATTTATTTGTCTTAAATTCAAAAATTTTAATTGAAATTAATTTTATATTATTTTCTATTTAATTCAGTGATTCTTTTGCGTACCTAATTCTCGAGCTACCTTTGAGGGACGTATTCCTGAATTTCTCGCGCATCAGCATCCAGTTGACAGCCTGGCTCTGATAGGGGCGAAGCACCGGGAGCAGAGCTTGGTGCTGCACATCAGCGTTCCCTTCCCGTCGGCCGTCGGTCTGATGCACGCACCTGACGTAGTCGTAGAGCTCCTCCACGTTCTGCCTCTCCAGATCTGTGTCGCATTCCTCCTCGTTGTCCACCACTTCGGGCAGAAAAACATGGAAGAGACGTCAAGACGGGAAATGACTGCATTGTTGCAGAGAGCTGGGCCATGAATACATTTTATCCATTAATACAAATTTATTTTTAAGGACGATCGTCCATTTTAAGTTAAAATGGAAAAAAAAGCTTGTTTTTGTATAGAACTAATAGATGAATTTGTGAATACTGAACCGCGAATATATGCAGGATTACTAAAGCCATATAGCCCAGCATGACAGTTGCATGATGAGTTCTCTAACCGGGAATGATGAAGTCGTAATAATATTCCATCATCTTCTGCATGAGCTGATTAGCTTTCTTCATTCGAGCGTTTCCCTCACTGAGGAACTCCGGCTTGCCGAGGCCGCTTTCCAGCAGGTAAATCCCGACCTGATTAAAAAACAAACAAAGAAAAAACAAAAACAAAAAAAATCACAAACACACTCACTCAGTCTCGACTTCCTTCAGCCTTTAATGTAGCAGCCTTCACCCTCTCGAACTCTCTCAATCCTGATAGCCGCAATGCCCCAACCCTGAACACATTTAAAGCAGCCGTCAAAACACACATTTTTATCAAGGCTTTTCCCCAATACAAAGTTTAATCCCCCTTGACTCTGGAAAGCGACCTTGAGTTTCTGAAAGGCGCTATATAAAGTTATTATTATTATTCTTAATCACTGGCAATTGAAACCCCATATATTTGCGGTTTTGGCATTCGCAAAGTCATCGTTTGCTCCTCTGTTATCTGTTGAAAAACTAAAACGTATAAAATGTATTACTGTGGCGCCATTTTTTGGTATCATGGTGCCAAGGAAATATGTTGAAGTGAATTGAGAAGTTTCATTTAGACAAGTAGTGCTTTGGTGCCATTTAGTGGCACCTTGGTGCCAATGGACTATGTTGAAGTGAGTTGAGTAGTTTCGTTTAGACAAACTTAGTGCTTTGGCACCAACCTGCGACATCTCTTGGTAGTTAAAAAACACTTTACAAGGGTCGTAAATTACTTGCGGCTTTTTGCTATCTGCGGCAGAGCATTCACACTCACGTTCACACCTACAAGCAATTCGAGTCTTCAATTAACCTAGCATGCATGTTTTTGGGATGTGGGAGGAAACCGGAGTACCCGGAGAAAATCCACACAGGCACAGGGAGAACATGCAAACTCCACACAGGCGTGGCCGGATTTATACCCGGGTCCTCAGAACTGTGAACCAGACGTGCTAACCTGTCCTCCACCGTGCCGCCCATAGAAGTTCATGTTTCCTCACAAAATGAGTCTGACTCATTTTCAGGACTTGTCCCCTCTGGCACACTAGCTTCATTGGGGAGAAACTAAGCACCGACAGTCCTCTTCACCGTTGTTCAGCCAATCACAGTGGCCATTTGTCCTCCCCTTCACTCTCTCACACACTGGCCCATCGTCTTCATTTTCGGTGTCTCCGTTGTTCGTCTTTTGGAGTTAATGTCGGTTGGAAAAACTGCTAATTTGTGCGTTATTACCAACATCTGGGGTGAAGTGTGGCGTAGAAGTTTGTCGGCAACGAAAATATTAAAGAAAAAAAAAAAAAAAGAAACGGAAAATTTACTGGTAGCACATGCTCGAGGAGATGAAAATTGTACACTCGCTGCCACAGACTTTAGGGGCAATATACGACCATTTGGAACCCGGGGGCATTGAAAGGTCGACCATTTTTTCATCAGGAACACTGCTCATACCTTGAAGGAGTCATCGTCTGCCTGGTGGCAGAGCTGTACCACCCGTCTCTTCTGGAGCCAGTCCAGGTCCTCCAGCAGGACGCGAGCGAGGCTGCACTCGGCGCTGCAGGTGTCGCCATCCGTGTCGGGCTCCCCGGGGCTCCCAAAACTAACGCAGAGCCGGTCGGCCATCTTGCAAAGTGAGAACGCCTCGTGCCGACGGTCCGACGGGAGCCGGGCCGGCCGGACGCGGAACTCCCCGATGAGCGCCTTCCAGATGTGGCCAAACTGGGAGGCGGGCACCACGTTGAGCGCCTGGAAGGCGGATGCCGAGTCCGACGACGTTCCGGGGAGTTCCTGGGGAGTGGGCGGCGGTGGGACATCCAAGGAGATGCCCAAAGTCGGGTGGGCAGGAAAGGAGGAGCAAGAAGGCATTCCCTGGATATCCTCATTCCGCCGATCCTCCAGCATGTTCCAGTTCAACCTCTGTTTCGCCTCCTCGTCCACCCTCACAGGGGGAGCCTTCTTTCTGCGACTACTCATGGTTACAACTCTAAAAAGAAATGCAAAATATAATTGGTTTTTTTTGTTTTATTACAGACCCTTAAAACTAACAGTTCATTTCCAATTTGTTTATTGTGGCTTCCATAGTTCATCACATCCCAGCTCATAAGCATATTTATTTTTAACTTAATAAGCATAATGTTTACCTTCACGCACTGTGATTGGCTGGCGACCAGTTCAGGGTGTACGGCGCCTCTCACCCAGAGTGAGCTGAGACAGGCACCAGCGCGCCCGCGACCCTAGTGAGGATAAGCTGTACGGAAAATAGATGGACATGTTTTACAAAAAGGACATTAGTACTTATTTCATCAAATCTGTACAGAAAAAATATGGAATGTTAAGCAGAATTTGCCTTAAACTACAAAGTTTAGCGCAAATGTGTCCCAAATCCGTCCCCGTAGCCTGACTGAGGGGATATATTTGATTGGCAAATTTTTATTTCGGCCTACACAAAAGATTTAATTAAAGTCTACAAGTCTTTTGACGCGTAGATGTATGTGTCAATCATTTCATAGTTGATTGGAAAATGTTCAGACTGCTAAACATTTCCATACGTGGCATGTATTTGCATATTATAAGGCTCATATCAATTTGTAATTTGTATAGGATAGGATAGGAGGCCTACTTAAGAGGTAAAATACCCCCAAACGTAAAGGAGGAATCAAGTATTTAAAGAGTTATTACCAAGTTATTACCGAATGTGAGATTACTTTTTTGTTTGTACCAAATATAATTAAATATGAACACTATATCTAATATCCCAATATTATATTGCAAAAGAAGTTATTACAAAGTTAAGTGTCTTACCATTAGGATATAAAGTGCCGAAAGCAAACATCGGTCGGTATAGTTCCACTTGTGTCACGTAATGCGGCTGCACATATGCTTCCAATGAGCTTCATGTGTCTGGGATGCCGTAAGAGCTCGAAGACTCCTTCGTTGACGATCTGTATATACAGCTCACACGACACTACCATTTATTAATTAACACAAATAAACCCGATAACTCGTGGTCGGCTATTGACGTCCGCAGGGTTTCTGCCGACCGAGACACCACGTGACCATCCGGTGACGACACGGCAAACGCTCTCATAGACAATCGCTTAGTACGATTACGTATTAGGATGTTCTTGATGAAAAAAAGACAAGTATATTTACAGTTTAAGAAGCCCACAACAGGCTCGGTCGTTTATCGCCGTACGGGAAATAATGCTATGGCGCCCAAACCCCACATTATTAGGCAGAAAGACAGCAAAACACTCTTCATTTAACCGAGCTACTTTTGTTGATACTGTTCGCCATTTTTTATACCGGATGTGACGACAACCGTCCGCGCATTCACAAATAATTATTACGTTAAAATATATTTTAGTTATGATTAAGATTGTTTCATTATTTGAGGATAACTTTTAATTACGAGTCGCGTGACGTTTTAAACACAAGCGTGCGACGATGTATTTTTTTTTCGTTTTAGCTGCCGCATTTTGATTGCATCACACATATGCCTCACTCTCCAAAAAAAAATCAGCAATTCCAAAGCAAATGCGGTTGCATTTTGATTTAAACTTCCTGCAAGTTAGTAATTATTTTTTTTATGTGGTGTATAAACTTTCAATATATAACTCTAAAAATATATACGCTAATATAAAATTAAGCGTCATTTAACTTTGTCTTTCACTTCGCACGATATCCCACGTCACTTATTATTACTATGGTTGATTAAAGTTAAATCTAAATGTAAGAATAGAAAATATATGCCAACTAATGTGCAAATCCAATGTGTTTTGCTAGCGGAAGTAGCAAAATAAAAGCGAAGTGAAGTGATTTTATTATCTAATAAGGTAGGCGGGACGATTTAAATTGAAAACAGTTACCAGGTGTCTTAACTAGTGTGTGGCATGCTTTCATCAAAATATCTCAAGGTAAAAATAAAAAATTAAAAAAATTTGGACATATTTCCACAGCATGTCTTATGAAATTGGCTCAGCCCAAACTTTGGAAAACTAGCCAAAGCCCAAGACAAGGAAATAATTTTTGTAGTGTGCATGCCTTCCCATACACAAGCACCCCTTCATCCCGCCCGCCAACAACTCGACAGCACAATCAAGTAAGTGTCATTTATAAAAAGCTAACACTGCTATCTCCATTAAAGCGAGCACTCATAGAGATTCCATTGCAAAAATCACTGGCAGATGCAGCATTTCATCACCAAGCCACCAAAATACATGTTAATGAAGTAGCGGTGTGGCGCATGACACAAATACCTCCCATCACCACGTCAGCAATTTAGAAGAACATATAACAGCATTATTATCAGAAGCTAATGCTGGCAACACTGTTAGTTAATGCTAATCAGTGCTAACACAGCTTTGCTGATGTCACAGAAGAAGGCCCGCAAACATTTTCAGAACTAGGCAGATAACTAAAGATTGACTTGGTGGTTTCATTTCACACTTGATGGGTGGGCAGACACTCCACAGACCCAACTATTTGCATAGAAACATTAAAAAGTCAGTTTTTCATAATGTGTGCCCTTTCATATTGTGAACGTACAGTTGCAGTGGCAAAAACTGGCCACACAATGGCAGCGAAATACCTCATGTCTGTTTTAGTGTAACTATTTATATGCAAATGATGTCAAGTTTGACCATTTCATCTTTTGAGAAGCTCACCCAAGATTAATTTAAATGTGTGTTTTTTTTTTTTTTAAACCATTTCCCAGCTTCCAATAGGCCATTCAACTTATTGGATGTGACTTCATATAACAGGCACCGCAGCAAAATGTTGACCTGCTTTCAAAATGCGGCGACGAGCAGCAGAAGAAGAAGATGAAGAAGAGCGGGAGAGAGAGAGAGCGAGCGCATGAAAGTCAGTCTACACTGTCTCATGTTAGACTTTCCAGTCTGATTTTGAGCTGCCGTACGTTCTCGTCTGCAGGTAGGTGTTGAAAGCAATGTTTGTATAAGGCAGTTGTACTTAATGAAGTGTCCAGTAAGGCAATCACAAGGTGACTCGTACAATGTGTTTTGCAGACGATATGGAAATTGATCAGATCATTTGACTTGCTAAAGCTGCATGTTGCTCACAGCCCAAGGTTCTGACAATTGTATGTTTGTGATGTCTGCATCTGCTGAAGCACCATGTGGCTCACTGGCTGCCAGCTTGATGGACCTCCACCAGAGCACGGCGGACGTGATTCTGCATCCTGCACATCTGATCTCGCACCTCGGACTCTGCATCCTACCACTATGGTTCTTGATTCTGTAACTATGGCTCTCCATTCTGCACCTGGGATTCTTCACCTATAATGCTGCATCCTGCACCTATGATTCTGCGCCACTGATTCTGCATCCTGCACCTATGATTCTGCGCCACTGATTCTGCATCCTACACCTATGATTCTGCGCCACTGATTCTGCATCCTGCACCTATGATTGTGCACCACTGATTCTGCATCCTGCACCTATGACTCTGCATCCTAGACCCATGATTCTGCGCCACTGATTCTGCACCCTGCACCTATGATTGTGCACCACTGATTCTGCATCCTGCACCTATGATTCTGCACCACTGATTCTTCATCCTGCACCTGTGATTCTTCACCTATAATGCTGCATCCTGCACCTATGACTCTAGATCCTACACCTATGATTCTGCGCCACTGATTCTGCATCCTGCACCTTTGACTCTGCATTCTACACCGCGATATCCAGCATGATTCTTCTGACATCTGTGTGTGTGTTGTGCCTGCCCGTCTTCCTCTTGGATGCCTTGGTCCTGTCCAAGCAAGAAAGGTCTGCTGTGCCGAACTCGGCCTCCCGCCTGGTGGCGCGGACAGACGGCGACGTGATCATCGGCGCCCTCTTCTCAGTGCACCACCAGCCGTCGGCCGACAAGGTGGCGGATAGGCAGTGTGGCGAGGTGCGTGAGCAGTACGGTGTCCAGCGGGTGGAGGCTATGTTCTACACGCTGGACCGGATAAATGCAGACCCGAACCTGCTGGCCAACATCACGCTGGGCTGCGAAATCCGAGACTCGTGCTGGCACTCGTCGGTGGCGCTGGAGCAGAGCATCGAGTTCATACGCGACTCACTCATCTCCATCCGGGAGGATGACGGCAGCCAGTGGTGCGCGGAGGAGGCGACCGCAGCTGAGCCACCGTCGGTCAAGAAGCCCATCGCGGGCGTGGTTGGGCCCGGCTCCAGCTCGGTGGCCATCCAAGTGCAGAACCTGTTGCAGCTCTTCAACATCCCTCAGATCGCATACTCGGCCACCAGCATCGACCTGAGTGACAAGAACTTGTTCCAGTACTTCCTCAGGGTGGTGCCCTCAGACACCCTGCAGGCCAGGGCCCTCCTGGACATTGTCAAGCGGTACAATTGGACCTACGTGTCTGCCATCCACACTGAGGGTAAGGGCCCATTACCTGTGTGTTATACTCCGCATTCTCCTTGTTGTCCCCAAAACCATTTCCTCTTGAACAAAACTGCCAACAGCCACATGCCGAGGAGTCAATTTCTGGCCTTGTTGCTTGACAGAAACTTCTGAATTTAATTGCCATTTTAGCGAGCTAGTAGGCTAACGACATGGATCAAAAGAACTGCTCAGAATCCGTTTCTTGGTCCTTCTTGGCAGGCTGAAGCCTGAAGAGTGAGTGACATTTTTAGCGTTTAAAAAAATGTTTTAATTCTGTTTCTTGGTTCTTGTTGTGAGGCAGAAACGTGAAAAGTGAGTGAATTAAAGTGTTTGCTAGCTAGACTGCACATCACCATGGCTCAACAATTGCTTGAATTATTTTTCTTGGTTCTTGTTGCTCGGCAGAAAGATGAAGATTGAGTGATTTTTTTGTTAGCTACAGAATTTCTCAGATTTTTATAGATGGTACTTGTTGCTAAGCAGAAACGTCAAAGTGTAATAAAACTTTTAGCTAGCTAGCAGGCTAGAGACTCAACTTGGATAGATTGTGTTTCTTGGTTTTTGTTGCTAGGCAGAAACTTCAAAAGTGAACTAAAATTTTCAAGAATTAGGAGTTGCAACGACCTGGATCAAGAGAAATACTCAAATTCTGTTTCATGGTCCTTGTTGCTTGGCAGAAATTTCATAATTATAGTCAGCTAGCAGGCTAGCTATGTAGACCAACACAGTTGCTTGGAATCTTCTTGCTGCTCCTTATTGCTGGGCAGAAAAAAAATTCTAGCTTGGGAGCGATGTGGATCTGGATCAACAAAATTGTTCAGATTTTTATTCGTGGTCCTTGTTGGAGTCACGGAAGTGTAGGCAACCACGCTATTAAGCTAACAATAAGGCTGATGGATCGTGGTCGTTACCCCGACTCATTGTGTCCGCGAACATGCTACTGTAACTGTATTTACTAATCGTTAATATAAAACTTCCAGGTCATGCAAACCCAACTAATTAGATATTAAAATCAAACTCAGTGGGACTAAGGCCATTTTTCATTTTTGTTGTTTTGTTGTGTTTGTGTTTGAAACAAATAACAAAATAATGAGTCACTTTTTCATTTTTCAAATTGAAAATGGAAAGAACAAACGATATACAAATTGTAGATGAACAGAATTGCACAAATCTTTATTCCTGCTTCTGGGTGCAGAAAAAATATTAATATTTTTAACTTCCTAGGATGTGTTGCGCAGCACATTCACAAATTCGGTCGGATTCATTGTTGTTGCTGCTGCTGCGAGGCAGAATTTCTTGGGCAAAATCCTCCGTGTCCCGCTTCTACATTTGCGTCTACAGTTGACATTTTGTTGCGGTTTAGGTAATTACGGTGAAAGCGGCATGGAGGTATTCAAGGAGCTGGCCTCGCAGGAAGGACTGTGCCTGTCGCTTTCGGACAAAATCTACAGCAACGCTGGCGAGAAACACTTTGACAGGCTGCTACGCAAACTACGCCAGCGGCTGCCCAAAGCCCGAGTGGTGGTCTGCTTCTGCGAGGGCATGACGGTGCGAGGCCTGCTCATGGCCATGAGACGCAAAGGAGTTGCCCGAGAGTTCCTTCTCATCGGCAGGTTAGTTCTCTCCTCAAAGTGGAAGGGGAGATATGCTTCAAAATGGCAGCAATCTACATCCAATCATTCTTCTTCCTGGTCCTCGTTGCTGGGCAGAAAGTTCCAAATTACATTAAAAGAATGCCTACTCCAGCCATTGAAAACATAAATGAATAAAATACACAAATAAACAAAAAAAAAAGACGTTTTTTTAATGTATTATTGTATTTTTTGTCTTGGTTTAGGAATTTAAACTAAAATATATTTTTAAAAAAAGATAACATTATAATAAGATGATAATTACATTTAATGCTATCTTTACCATCCTTGGGTCAAGTGTGGACTAAAATGTAAAAAAAAAAAAGTAATATTTTAATAAAATATATTTTACTTACTGCTAGAGGTGCAACAATCAGTTAATCAGCAACTAATCATTTTAAAATTAATCGACAACTATTATCATAATCGAGTAATCATTTAGAGCGATTGTTTCACTTAAAATTGTCAAAATTTCTGCTTTCAGCCTCTCAACAGTAAATACTCTGATTCCTGTAGTCCTTCCTGAAAGCAGTCTGATTATCGTTTGTGTTTAGTCAAAATTAGAAATTTGTAAACATCTGCTTTTACTTGGGCAAACAATGATCAACATTTTTGTATATTTTCTGACATGTTACAGACCAAACCAGTAACTGAATAAATCTCAATTAAAATGTAAAAAAAAAAAAAAAGCTAAAATTTAAATATTTGTAATATATACAATTTTCATCCTTCCTGGTTCGAAAAAAAAAATAAATAAATAAATAAAAAAAAAAATATATATATATATATATATATATATGTGCGTGTGTGTATGTATGTAGGTTTATGTATACGTAGGTGTGTATATATATATATATATATAGGTAGCTATTGCTAGGTAGAAGTTAAATGTGAAAATAAATACATAAAATACAAACATTTTAAAATTTTAAAAACTAAAATGTAAAAAAACAACAAAAAACAAAAAAAACTATCAGTTAACATTTTACATAAAACAAAATAAGAGCGCATGTCTCTGGCCACCTTCAAATACTCTCGCAATGGTACACCGCGATGGTTCACACAAACACACACACACACACACACACAAATCCTCCCTCCTGCATAAGATTTTGATGTCTGAGTCTGGTTCAGTGTTAAATAATGCACCGCTCGCCTCCTTCCACTTCTGTACATCACAAGACATGACGGCCTAATATGGGACAGCACAAGCTGCTGGATGTGTGTGCAAGAATGTAGTCAACATCAGACACGCTTAGTAGTCAAGATAACAGCCTGATACGCTTCATCTATTAACTAGTAAAACCTCTTTGTGCAGCTTTTAATTGGCCCCGTTTTTAACAATACTACATGACTCTATCCAGATGAATTGCACATTTGTTACAGTGGTTCTTAGTTCTTCTTCATTCGACAACAATACAACAGATTTTTGTTAAGAGTTGTTTTTGAGTTACGAGCGTGGTCACGGAATGAATTAAACTTCCTCTACTTTTCTTTAACTCATTTCTCTAGTCTCCACGGAGGTGAGTTTGTTCGGAAGCGCGTGTGTTTGTGGGTCAAGGTGACTTGCGCTAAAAATGTTTTGTGGAGCGACACAAGTGAACAAAACCAAGAAGAAAAAAAAAACAAAAAAAAAAACACCTGAGGTGCGCTGATGCTGATTGTCGCACCTCTCACACGGCACACGGCCAACTCATTAGTAGCCTCTCTTTCACACAGCAAGACGCCAAAACGTCCGCAGCAGGAGACCTGGCCTTTAGTCGCCAGGGATTTTTTTACCCAGAACCCAACAAAAAACAAAATGGTGCAAGAATTATAGCTTTACCAAGAAAGTGTGAAAGAGGCTAATGGCAATACATTACGTCAAGAGTACTGTAATATTTGTTGCATTAATTATGTTCTTTTTAAATTGATTAATTAAAATCCAGTTATCCAGTTATCATTAAAGAATTGCTTTATTTATCGTAAATTTAAAAAAGCAAACATGCGAGTAAAATAAATTTAGATATACTGTATATTTAAAGATTTATAAAATAATTGTTTCATTAATTATAATTAAATGAATCATCCATCCAGTCATCCATTTTCTGTACTGCTTATCCTCGTTATGGTCGCGGGTTAAATTCATCATAAATAAGACAATTAAAACATGAGAATGAATCACCATGTTATTATTCAATTAAAAGATTTTACCATATTTTACATGAACTCTTCACTTTTAAATTGTATTTTATTAAAATTATTGGTTAATTCATTGTAATTGAATTAAAATGTCAATTAAATCATTATAAATTACAAATAAAGACATGCTGATTTATTTAATTTGATAATGTAATTTACATATACATTTTAACTCATTTAAAAAATAATATGATAATATAACTATAAAATAATCTTATTGAAACATGAGTGCATTATTTTGTATGATTAAAATAACAACTTCATATATGCATTTTAACTTTAAAATAATATTTTATTAAATATTTGGTCAATTAATTAATAATAAACCGTTTGTGTTCAAGCCGCATCATACAGTAGCTGCTATTTAGCATTAGCATTAAGCTAGTGGACTGAAAGGCTAATCAATGTAGTTGTTTTAAACACACAAAGTGTAATTGCCTTTTTGTTTATTTTGACAATAAACTGGGCGTGTCAATAAACAGCTCGAAACCTGTTTTTTGAAGAATTTTTCACTATTTGCCAAAGTGCTGCTCATTGTGAAGTGAGTCGAGTTCGCTGCCACCATACAGTGCTCGTATGTCAAGTCTGTGCTCGCGAGTCAATGCAAAAAAAATCAGCCGAATGACTGCTGGTATCTTGAAAAACCCATAAGTTGAGTCACTCATATGTCAAGGCACCACTGTAGGTAACACGAAAAAATGAAAATAAATGGTTTCATTCTTGCAATAATGCGCGGTATTTTACATTCACATAAATGCAGCAAAATTGGTGCATCGGATATCGGCATTTATCCTCCTGTGCATTTTGCGCAGATCCCAGCAAAGCGAGCTAAGTAATCGAAGTGGTTTATTATAGCAGGGTGCTGGCTTGCAGCTTTTTGGCACTGAGAGCGTGAGAAGCAGATGGTCAGCTACACTAGAGCCTGTCGCTTTGTAGCTTTGCCCAGCCAACACAACAAAAGCAAACACTGTTTGCTTTTATTTCAAGCCAGTAAAAGGTGCTCATTTATCCCTTTTTTATTATTATTATTTATTTGTGTTGTCCTGTGAATGAACTGTGCAGTTTTGGGCAGAATAGAACTTTTTCTATCCCACTATTTAAAATCCCCTCTGTGAAATAATGACGCCTTTACATCACAACGGTTACTTCAAAGAGCAAAATAGTTAAATACATTCAATGGTCCTTTTTTTTTTAAAATCATGTTATGACATTTTATTTTGGTATCACGTTATCATGGTGTCATGGTATAATTGCATCATGATATCATTGTATTGTGGTCTAACTGGCTTAATGGTATTATGAAATCCTGGTATGATAGCTTCATGGCATCATCGCACAGTTGTCCCTCTTGCCGCACGTCTACAGTAATCATCGTTAGCTGCATTATTATAGCCTAGCACTGCTAGCTAGAACAAATTGTCATCCATCCACACATAGGAGAGACTCAGCCCCCTTTGCGCTTTCAGTTGCTTTATTGAACAAAGGTAAAATTGATTCACTGAGTCCCACGTTACTCAACAGCCCAGGCCTGCGATTTAAAGTCACACGCATTCAGTCACAGATAGGTAACGACATGGTATTGTCATGTATTATCATTCATCATGGTATCATGATATCTTGGCTACGCACGTATTGGACCGTCATTGAATAATTGAATCAATTTTAAGTCATCTTTCTTTTTCTTTGACTTATTCATATTGAGCATTTGTAACACATTTCCTGCCACATGATCAGAAGCGTAGCAGTATTACTACACGGGATGTCGTCAACAGCGACGGCTGGGCGGACCGCATGGAGGTGGTTGAGGGCTACGAGGAGGAGGCGCTGGGCGGCATCACGGTCAAGCTGCAGTCGGAGGAGGTGGCCTCCTTCGATGACTACTTCCTGAGGCTCAAGTTGGACACCAACGTGCGCAACCCCTGGTTCCCGGAGTTTTGGCAGCACCGCTTCCAGTGCCGCCTGCCCGGGCACCCGCACGAGAACGGGAACTATGTCAGGAACTGCTCAGGTAACCACACGGTTATTGTGTGTTCATTATCCTGTAAATATTAAAACTGCCACAGGGTACATTTGACAAAAGTTTGTGACTCTTGGCTTGACAGCGGTTCATGATATTCATACGTCAAGAATTCGCTAACGCAAGGCACTGGACAAAATATTAGGTACACTTGTAAAGTCTAACCGGAGTCAAAGAAAAAAATGCTCCTATACATATATATGACAAAAATGTAAAAAAAAAATAATAATAACCGTAAATATTACATTAATTAAAAATATTACATGAAAAACACAAATACCTCTACATCTCAATATTTTGGAAGAGTGTCAAAAGCTAAACTTACTAGTTATGTAGTTAAAAAAGTTAAACTCGTATTAAAAACGAATTACACTAAATAATAAAACAAATTAAACAAAATCTATGAAAAATACACAAATAGTAGGTGGAACATAAAAACATACTGCTGAGAATGAAATAAATATATAGATTTGTAAAAAACAATAACAAATTACATACATGAAAAATCTAAATTAGTAGGTGAAATTTTAAAAATGCAAAAAGGAGTAAATAAAAAGTACTTGATAGAACAAGTATTAGATTCGAAATAGGCAAATATAGGGAAAAAATACAAAAATATTAAACCAAAAAAGAATTCAGATGAAAAATATAAACAAATTAGACACAAATACAATGAAAAAATATTAGTTTTGTCATCCCGTATATATCTAAACAGGCTCCGAACGCCTGGAGGACAACTACGTGCAGGACAGCAAGATGGGCTTCGTGGTGAACGCCATTTACGCCATGGCGCACGGCCTGCATGACATGCACGCTAGCTTGTGCCCCGGAGTCGCGGGCCTGTGTGATGCCATGAGGCCCGTGGACGGAAGCCGCCTGCTGGACTTTCTGCTCAGGACGTCCTTCGCCGGCATCTCGGGCGAGGACGTCCGCTTCGACCAGAACGGGGACTCGCCCGGCAGGTAAGGCGCACAGAAGTGGCTAACTTCTTGTTACACTTGTATGACAGTTACGCATGCTAGAATTTCCATAATCATAATCCTCCACTATACAGTAGTGCCTTGATTTATGACTTCAGCTCGTTCCGTGCTCACACTCATATCTCAAATCATCTTACCCTACTGAAATGAATTGAAATGCCATTCATTTTTATTTTGGGAGAAAAACAGCACTCTACAGTATTTTACTTTATAAAGACATATAGTAGCAACATAATTCTAATTTAAAGAATTAAACACTTTGTGCGTCATGATTTCATACATTATTTCAATGGTCATTGTGTGTCTGGTGTGCGTGCCTTGGCCACCAGGGGGTAGTATAACACATACTGACATTCGACATTTTAAATTTGTTTTTTTTGTGCTTGCTTCAAGCTGTTCATTGCCACTCTCAGTTATTACAGAATTACAGGTTGTATTTTTAACTAAACCGCATAACTAATGAAACGCCGCGAGTTTATTGCTAATCCACAATGCAAAACGCCACAGATGAGCTAACGAAACTACCATCGATTTGAACACAAATGGTGCAGCAACAGCTGTTTTTATAAAGTACAAGACTGAAGACTACTATTTTTCTTATTAAAAACACGTTACTATCATAAGTCAAGGCACCACTGTATTAAACAGAAATACAACATGCATTTTTTTGTCTCGCAGCAGACAGATTTGATTTCTGAAGGCGTGAGCGTGGTGACTTACCCCCCTCTCTGATGCTTTAAAAAAAAAAGGAACATTATTATCGTTTTTTATTACTTTACACGAAAACCTAGAATCAAGAAAGGGCGAGACACCCCTGATGGCTTCCGTGTCTTTTCTTGCTGTCTACCGTCCAGGTACGAGATCATGAACTTCCAGAGCGTACGTCCCGGCGTGTACGACTACATCAACGTCGGCTTGTGGCACGAGGGCGTGCTCAGCATCGACGACGACGCCGTGACGACCAACCGCAGTGGCGGGGTGCGCTCGGTCTGCAGCGAGCCCTGCTCCAAGGGTGAGATCAAGGTGAGGCTCACTTTCACCATCTTATTCAGGATCATCAACACTGCAAAAAAAAAAAGTACAAATATTAATAAAAAGGTAATGAAATGAGGAATACATGCTTAATTTATTCCAAATGATCTGCTGATAGAACAGGAAAATTTGACTTGGGAAGATTCCTTAAAACAAGAGAACATACTGCAACTTTTATTGTTGTTTTTGTGGAGCAGGTGATCAGGAAGGGCGAGGTGAGCTGCTGCTGGATCTGCACAGCCTGCAAAGACAACGAGTACGTCCAGGATGAGTTCACCTGCAAGGCTTGCGAGCTGGGATGGTGGCCAGACCCAGAACTAGAAGGTTGGTTTAAAAGGGCAACATTTTACAAATGGCATCTATGTTGCGGTGCTGCTATGATCTAGTGCTGTGAACACATTTTGTGTTTAAAGCAACCAAACAACATTGCCTTCCATTTAAAGTCTCTTACTTCTACATACTGTACATGGCCATGCTATGCTGTCATGAGGAGCTGAGCCTTCCCATGGTCACTGTTATCGCGATAAGCTCTTTTTTTTTGGACACGGGGCAGTTGTGTCTGGTGGGTAACCAAAACGTGTCCTCTCACAGCTTCCAGTTCTGTTTCTTCTTTTTAAAAATGTCCTCCTCATGCGTGCTATTTCCAATGCTTTCCCATGATGCCAGAGGGGCCATTCATCATGTTGAGCCCTACTTACACACTTACTCTCCCTGATCCTCTGGCCCACTTTCAAGGCTCCTCTATGTGGACTTGAAAGACAACACACTTATTCTCCATATGGATCGTCCCAAGTCCCGACCTCTACGCCATTGTTTGTTCCGTTGTTGGAAAATGCCAAGTGTACGCGTTTGTTATCATCCGTCCATCCATTTTCCAACTCAACACAACACACGTTTGGACACAAAAGGTGGAGCAACACATTCAGACCAATAATATAACAATACTCACTGGCATATATTCTTTATCCTCGATGACAAATTACTAATATTACAGCATCTTACTGAATTATTTACAGTAGTAGTAGTAGAAGAAGTACTATTCTTCTTTGTTTGTGTGTGCATGACTGTATTATACTGCCTCCCGGTAGCCAAGGTGGACACACCAGGAGCAGCACAATGAATTGGATTGCAGCATTAAATCAATGATGCACAAACTGTTTAATTCATTCCATTCTTTTGAATTATCTTATGACTCTATCCTTTCATAAAGTACAATATTATAGAGTGCTATTTTTCCTTATAAAAAAAAACACAAACAAAACTTAACGAATTAATGGCCTTTCCATTCATTTCAATGGGGAAAAATGATGTGCTTTGTGTTACAAGCATGGTCACGGAATAAATTAAACTCGTATCACAAGGCACCACTGAATAACCACCTTTCTTCCTCCAGGCTGCAAGGCCATCCCCCTGCGTTACCTGGAGTGGAGTAGTCCTGAATCCATCATCCAGGTGGTCTTCTCTTGCTTGGGCATCCTGGCGACGTCATTCGTGGCCTTCACCTTTGTGCTGTACCGTGACACGCCCGTGGTCAAGTCTTCCAGCCGGGAGCTGTGCTACATCATCCTGGCGGGCATCTTCCTGGGCTACCTGTGCCCCTTCACGGTCATGGCCCGGCCCACCGTGGTCTCCTGCTACCTGCAGAGGCTCCTGGTGGGCCTCTCCCCTGCCATATGCTACTCTGCGCTGGTCACAAAGACCAACCGTATCGCCCGTATCCTGGCAGGCAGCAAGAAGAAGATCTGTACCCGGAAGCCACGCTTCATGGGCGCGTGGGCGCAAGTAGCCATTGCCTCGGCACTGGTCGGGGTGCAGCTGGCTGTGGAGGTGGCGCTGGTGGTAGCAGAGCCGCCCTGAACCCATACGGTCCTATCCAAGGTTGGAATAGTTTGGGATTTTCTACACCAAAAAATTCTCCATTGGTGCCTTGAGATACAAGTGATTGCAAGTTACGAGTTGCTTAGCCTTTCAGTCCACTAGCTTAATGCATAAGTTAAAAAGCGTATGTGTTTCTGTAATGTTGTGAACATTGGCACTTATTCCATAGTTGTGGACTTAAAATTATGTCTGCAGAAAAAAAAATCCCGCCAAAATAGACTCACTAGTCATTTTGGACTTGTTTTCCGATGACATTTTCAAATCTTGTCCTTCCCACCATTAGGTCCATTAGGCTCACGCAGAGCCTGCTGATGTCAGCTGACATTAGCCCGACGAATAGCAAATGCACACACTCATAACAATATCGACAGGAACAAAGTAAAGAGCAACGTTTAACTTGATTTTCTAGGACTTACAATACTGTACTTAAAAACATCACCACAATAAATACTGGGTTCCCATAATGCTTTTGGGTGACTACTTTACCCTGATCGTCAGCGTGAGGAAAATGCCTGTTCACACCATGTCCGCATGGACTGTTGTTCACGTCTTTCAAGCAAAGCTAAAGCAAGCTTTAATAGGCCTGTTGCTAATGAATTGCATATATGAACCGTACATTTGAAATAAATAGTTATTTACAGATTGCTCCAAAACAGATTGATATTATTGGAAATGACTCCCAGTTTCATTTTCTTGATCAACAAATATATAAAGGGAACTTTTAGATTCCATGTGGACGCCATAGGTCCTTTAAGCAGTGGATTAAACACAAACAAAATGAGGAATGATTTCAATGTCTATCGCAACACACTAATTTTTAGTGGACTTCTTAGTCAGCAATATAGTCCATTACATAAATATCCAGATATAATGATTAGGAAGTAACGAATGAGTGAAAGATTCCGAACACAGCCTGTTTTTTATTTGTATTTCTGTTAACGAAAATGTTTTTTGTCCCACCCCAGCTCCCGTGTGGTCTTCCTGATCTGCAACACCAGCAACCTCGGCGTGGTGGCGCCGCTGGGCTACAACAGCCTGCTCATCCTCAGCTGCACCTACTACGCCTTCAAGACACGCAACGTGCCCGCCAACTTCAACGAGGCCAAGTACGTGGCCTTCACCATGTACACCACTTGCATTATCTGGCTGGCCTTCGTGCCCATCTACTTCGGCTCCGACTACAAGACCATCACCACGTCCTTCTCCGTCAGCCTGAGCGTCACCGTGGCGCTGGGCTGCATGTTCGTGCCCAAGATGTACGTCATCATCGCCAAGCCTGAGCGCAACGTGCGCAGCGCCTTCACCACCTCGGACACCGTGCGCATGCACGTTGGCGACGGCAAGGCGGCGTGCCGTGCCGGCGGAAGCCTGCTAGACGTGTTCAAGCGGAAGAAGAGTGGCAGGTGAGCGCCTTTATTGGGTCTCCTGAGCGCTGCCAGGACGAGCTGCTTTCCCTGTAGCCATGTCTATCAGTGTGAGATGGTGTTTCCTCACCTGCATGCTTCATGCCCAGCCTCAGGTTTCTTAGGTCATTTAAGTATTGTGTTTTTCTTTTACTAGTACGTGTGTGAGTGCATATGTTTCAGGTCATTACAAGTTTTTTTTACCTGTTTGTGTGTGTCCTTGTCGACAAGTGGTTGGGTTGGGCTTGATTTTTAATTCATGTAACGCACAGTGGGTTGCATTGTATTTATGAAAAGCGCTATATAAATGAAGTTTGACTGATTGATTGATGTCGCTTCCCACAGTCAGATGATTAGATCACCTCAGCACCAGCGTCTGTTGTGACATACAGTGGTACCTTGATTTTGAAAGTTTTTCCAAGTTACGAGCCGTCACTTGATCGATTTCTTTTGCTTTGTATCGACAGCCAGAATTTGAGTTACTAGCGAGCTTGAGATATGCTGAATATTGGATATTAAATGATATGGAATGACGTGGAATGATATGGGCTGAACAGTTTCAAGTTGGAATGGTTTGAATTGGTCTATTGGGGGCTTTTATTTAGAAAATTTTGGGGAAAAACAATTTGGAATGGGAATGATGAGTGAAGATAAAAATAAATGTAGCAATTCAGGTACGTTGATGCGCTCGCACTTTTTAGCTTCTTATAAAACGCCGTGGGAACAAGAAAACACAGAGCACTCTCATGCAGGAGCTACTGTCAGCCACAGCTCAAGCCCAGACACTTCCATTGCAGGATGGGTGTCTAAATTGTGTCTCTCGAGATGACATCCGACAGACTGTAGTCACACTTACAGTCGCCTACCTCTGACCTCCACGCTCAATTAACACGAGTGTGCTGAGGGAACAGGAATCAGAAGCACCCTTACATGCTGCTACCTGTCCTGAAAATTGGCTCAACAGTAGAGCCGGTTGTTAAACGTCACACCTTCAATACGACGTCTTTTGCAGACAGCGTCAGAGGGCCTACCTAACTTGACTACCGGAGCCTCTTTTACACAATGATATAACAAAATCAGAGCCGTGACAGAAGACGCAACATTGGGCCGTCTAAGGTACCGTTCACACAGGACCGCAGTCTGAAAAAAATTGCGAAAACGTCGGCTTTGACGGGCGGTGCGAATTAGGGTTTACAAAACTAGCAGCCTCTTTCATACAGAGATTGCGAAATGGCTGTGAAAGATCTGACATTTATCTACCGGTACCTAAAAAAAAAATGAATGATTCCATTTTGGAAAAGGGATGTAACCTAATACAGTGCATCTTCAAAGTATTCGTAGCACTACACTTTTTTTTCCATATTCAGTTTTTTTAAATTGGTAATTTGCCGAAAATGTTCCCGAAAACTTTTTTCATTTGGTCCTTTTGGGGTGTTGTGTGTAGAACTGCAACCCTGGCATTAACCCGCTGTTTCTTTTCTGTTCTAGTTCTAACAGCAAGTGTGTGTCCTGGTCTGCGGCAGGAGCGCGGCAACCTCCCAAAGGCGAGCACATTTGGCACCGCCTGTCGGTGCACGTCAGGACGCAGGAGGTGCAGTCCAATCAGACGGCGCCGTCCAATCAGACGGCGCCGTCCAATCAGACGGCCGTCATCAAGCCGCTATCTAGTAGCTACCGCAGCTCGCCGCTGTACAACGTGGCCGAGGAGGACGAGGCCGACGAGCTCGGTGGCGTCGTTACAGAGCAGGAAGGGCTGGCTAAATTTGCCAATGACTTGACTGACATGATTGTTGAGGAGGAAGCCGGAATCCTTCAGGGTTACCTGTACAACAATGGCCTCCTGCCAGATGAAGAAGAGGAGGAAGAAGTCAAAGTGGCGGCGGGGGATTGCCTGGCGCTCATGCCGCCCTCGCCTTTTCGGGATTTCTCAGCCCCTTTCCCCAATTCGCCTATCTCTGAGTCCATTTTGTCCACGCCGCTCATCCTCAAAGACTTCAAGCAGAGCTCGTCCACTCTGTGATGGGAGAATCTTTATAGATACAGACATGATAAGGTCATTTTTCACAAGATAACTTGAACATTTTGGGTGATAAGAGTGGACCAAAATGTCATCATCTATGGTTTCAGCCAATTTTTCATTACATTTTTTTTTTTTTACACCAGGTACCATCTTGCTTGGGGTAGCAAAGACAGCGTCGTTCAAGTTGCTGTTACAGTGGGCCCTCACCCCGTTATATCATTATAAATGTATTATACTCAAATGTTAAATTCAACTGAACTGTAATTAGGCAGTGATTCTTTTGCGTACCACTAGTGGCACTAGGACCACACTTTGCGAATCACTGCTTTGAAGGATTAGCTCCACCAGTGTGTCGATAGCCGCAGAACAGGAAGTTGATCAGCATTCGTGATGTCATGCGAGACTTGGCTGTCAAGGATTAATGCCACAAAATGGGGGGGGGGGGAGAGGAAATTACCGCAGTTCAACCAAATTGTCAAACCATTTTAGCATCACTTTGACTCTCAAGGATTATGTTGATAAGCATAGAATGGGAAATAGAATTCACTGCAGTTACACCAAAATAAAGTATCGGTATTGGAGAAGTCGGGCAAGATTTTGACAAATCCCATGACACTTCAGTCTGAAAGATTTACTCCACAAGTGTGTTAAGATGTTATTTGCCTTTTATTTTTGTCTGGGTTGATAACCACAGAACCAGAAATGGAACTTCCTGGAATTCAAGCAAAACTGTCAAACTATCATCACGCGAGATCTCAGCAAGTCTCGAGAGACTTTGATCCAAAGGATGAACTCCCCAGGGGTTTTGATAAACCTTAAACAGGAAGGTATTAACCATAAAAGTCACGTTTAAATGTTAGGGAGGGTGTGTTTTTTTTAGCTTTTCACGACTTTTCTTGAAGCTACGCTAGGTTACATAGCAGCTAACTTTGTTGCACCCACACAGTATGATGGCGCTCGATATGCGTCTTACTCTTACCCTCGAATTTATGCTAAGATGGTCATAATAAATCATGTTTATGAATACATCAAGGACATATTTAGCTTGTAGGATTAGCATTTTCTCTATGATAATGATGTGCTTTCTACGATCTTGAAAGGCAAAACTATATTGGATCATGAGATGTGTTTTCATGGATAGATATTGTATTTGTTATAGGTGCTTTTGTCAATGTGTTTGCTATCTACTAGATGCTTTCCAGTATGAGAATGTGGTACCAGTGAGTGCTATTTTGTGGGTTTTAATGTTTGCTGTCTACTAGATGCTTTCCAGTATGAGAATTGTGGTACCACTGTGTGCTATTTTGTGGGTTTTAGTATAAGTAATAATGTTTACAGTGTAGCCGGAAAATATTCACAGGCAGCGCTTCACTTTTTCCAGATTTAGTTATGTTACAGCCTTATTCCAAAATGGAAAAAAAAAATATATATATATATATTTTTTTCCCCCTTCCAAATTATACACACAACTACCCAGAATGACAAAATGACAACATTTTGGGGACATTTTTCAAAAAATTAAATAAAATGAGGAAAATGGCAAAGCACTGTGAGTGCACCTGGAAAGTATTTACAGCGCTTACACTTTTTCATTTTGTTATGTTCCATCTGCCCCTCCCCCCACTTAAGCCAGGGACCTCTAAAAACAAACAAATTTGTATATATATTTTTTGTATTAGATTTCATCATAGAATCCATGCTTGTGTTAAGAAATACTAATGTTGAGTGCTTTATCAGTACGACATTAAACATGAGCAATGGTGTAATTATTTTCGATTGATGGCAACTTAATCTGCAACATCCTATCACGGCTGTGCTGGAAAAAAAAAAAGTCAGACCGACGTGTACTGCGAAGGCCTACGTGACGTATTGTATGTCATGTTGGTGCACGCACAACAGTCCTGCACAATTTTCAAAGTGCATTTTTGCTAATGATTAATTATGGACACGCATTGGAGTTCATTGGCGCACCGGCTATTTGGGACCCAGAGGCCAAAGAAAATTTGCTGGCCCGTTAAAGGCAAAGGCAGCTAGCTAAATGCTGTACTTTATATTACAACATTGATGCAGCAATCTTGCGGGGACCTGTGTGCGAAAGAGTTTTACGCTGCCTTTAAACACCAACCAGAAAAACGCCGGCTTTTGTCGTTACGCTGGCAGTTTTTGCAGTATCTCTGCGTGAAACTGCACATTTCTGTCCAACCGAGTCACCAAGGATTATTGTTCCCGTTACGTCCAAACTCTGCCAAAGCCAGTGAAGAATAACGTCTATATATGTCTCGATGTCCCAGATAGGCGAGACCTCAATTTCAACCCCCCCTCCCCCACACGCCATCTTTCACGCCGTCACACTCACGCAGATCAGCCACGTTTGTGGATTATTAATGTGGGCCCTCATTTGATCTTCCTCTCCAGTGCGCCTTTCCCCACATCTATTCTAATGTTTAATCGTCGAAAAACACTCACATTCCATTAAAATAACTCAAAGTAACACATAAATGTGAATGAAATAAGTGCTTCAGGAATAGAACTCATCGTGCTGTCCATGATGCTCGACAGTCCTGGATAAAACCTTGGCAGTTTATGGAATCATGGAATGTGAGTTGATTGAGCCATCCAGTGGACAAAGCGTGTACTTGAAATCTAGTCCATTAGATTCGGCCTCTCCAAGACGCCTGTCCCGGCATTGACGACCTACAATAGTCACTGAAATAATGTGGAATTTACGAAAGTAATAATAAAATGGAATTTTGTGAAAAGTAATTATTCTAAAAATCCAGTTAACATTAATGAGCCTCCTCTGTGTTTCACAATAGGTGTGATGTTCCTCTCAAGTTTCTGGTTATGTCAGTGATCATCTCTGTAACGAAAAGGGTACCAAAAACACTTTTGTCCACATGTGTACAACCAAGTATATACTTTTATGATAAAACAACACTTAACACAAAAGTAAAATCCAGTATACAGTGGATTTAACCTGTACAACTCAATTGAAAAATATATATATTACATTAAGGGGAAGTAAAAACACACAACTGTCTAGTCTACTAGAGCTGACAGACTCTTATTTGGTGTTAATCAGAGGCACTTCATATTGTAGCAGTTGTGTGCGGACTCCCATTTAACATGAGTTTGAATGTGATTGGCTCAGTGTGAACATAGCCACAGCCCTAGTTATTAGAGGGTGTGCACACTTGTGCAACCACATTATTTCAGTTGTTTTACTTCCCCTCTCGAAAAGACGTCAGTTTCTTTTTCATTTGAGTTGTACAGGTGTAACGATTTATCTTGCTCTCATTTTTGTTTTAATCGCAAAAACCTGGTATTTGAACAGGGGTGTGTAGACTTTTTATATACACTGTAGATAATTAGATAGCTAGCTAGATATGGAGCTAGATAAATAGATATAAAGCTAGATAGATATGAAAATAAATATCTAGACAGATTGATATGTAGATAGGTAACTGTAGTTAGATAGGGTGTTGCCATCTAATTATGCCAGGAAGTGACAATGTAGGTTATCTCAAAATAACACCCTATTTAACAGACATACATCTGACCAGATTTTCCTGTTTTGGAAGTAAATCAGCCTGCTTTGAGTTCAACGAGGAAATGCGGCCTATTTTCACACGCCGCGTTTAAAAGACGGGCCCCTCGTGTCGAATTTCACCTGAAAAGATCATAATAATACGCGAGAACTGAAGTGACGTAACTCGTATGTTCATGTTCTAAGGATGGAAGTGCAACGCGTTGTTTTGATTCTTGCAGGAAGTTTTACGCTTGCCACCACATTTCAAGTTCCTCCACTCACATGTGGCCTGTGTTGACAACAAGTTCAACTTCCTAATAATGTGCTCACCGCCATGCCACTGTGCTTTGAAAGAGCTGCATCAAAAAAAAAAAAAAAAAAAAAAGTGCCTTTCGAAAGATAATAATGCTCATTTCGGGGTGGTTTGTAGATAAACAGAATCAGAAACCGGTTTAGGTGCAGTCCAGTACAGTTCTACATTGCAAAATGCAATAATAAACATGCACAGCATTAACATCAGTATTACCAAGTATTGCCCTCACTAATATTGTTTATTATCATCACCATTATTATTACCAACACTATTATAAATTGTAATTGTTTTTATCATGATTAGTAGTAGTTTCGCCACCATTATTGATATCATTGTTTGTATTATATTAATAATAACAATAATAATTGTTATTCTTCTTATTATTACTATTAGTATCACCACTATTATAATTTTAAAAATTATTATACAGGTATAATTATTACATTATTGTTACATTAGTAGTAATAACTCCAACTACATTATTATTATTACTATCACTACTATTTATATCATTATTATTGACACAATTATTATTAAACTAATACAAATGTTAAAATTATTATCACACCTATTATATTATTATTACCATTTTTATTGTTTTATTATTATTATTTATTATTATTATTATTATTATTATTAGATTGGCTCGCACGACGGCTCTTGCACACCCAGGTCCTCGCCTTAGCCCGTCGCGTTTCCGTAGCCTGTTAGCAGCTAGCGGCTATCAGCTAGCTTCCTTCCTTCCTCGGCGCTACTGGGAGGGTGAAGGGGAGGAGCAGTGAGAAACGGGCTGACGGAAGGGGCAACGGCAGCTCGGCTAGTCGCCTCTCGTTCGAACGCCGCCAACGTAAATGCCGGATTGACGCTGCGCATCTTCCGTTCGATGACGTTGCGCGACACCCCGTGCGGCCCGCGAGATGGACGCGGAACGCCGTTAAAAAGTGTGCGTTAGTCGAGCTAACCAGCTAGCGGCTAACCACCTACCTTCCTGTCTGGCTAAACCCTCCCCTCCCTCGGCACGCCAATTGACGGCAGCTCGGCTCGCTCGCTGCGGCGCTGCGCGGCTGCCCACCACTTCACCCTCCACCTCCTAGTCCGCCACCAAAGAAAATGAAGAAATTCAACATTCGCAAGGTGCTGGACGGCTTGACGGCGGTCTCCTCTTCCTCGTCGGCCGCGCAGACTGGGGCCGCCAAGGAGAACGACGCCGTCCCGGAGAGCCTGCAGTCGGAGCATTTCCAGCTTTGCAAGGTGCCGTATTTCTCCCTCCTTGTCCCGGAGTGACAGTAGCCTCCGAGTGGGGGCATTTGCACTCTCAAATGAACTTATGTCTCGCTTGTACGTTCGCGTTCGTGTGTGATGGCTGGCTGCCAAAGAGTGTGTTTGCGCCGCACTGACTTTCCGCCCCCGGCTCACTTTTTTCAGCTCCGGCTAGCCTGCGGGGCTGGCTCGTCGGCTCGATAAGCCGAGTTGCGGTCCTTCATGTTCCCATGGGTGAAAGTCGACATGACGCTACCTTGGTGGTGGTGGTCATGTGAGGTGTGGGGACAGGAAGAGTAGTGGACTTTTTTTTTAATCCACTTTACCTCATGACAGTACATGCCATTCTCTTTATTAATTATTGTTCTTATTTTGCAGCAAATTTCATTATGAAATGGCTTTTCAGTTGTGCAGTGGACTAGTGTTTACCACATCTGCCTCACAGTTCTTAGGCTCCATCCATCCATCCATTTTCTGAGCCGCTTCTCCTCACTAGGGTCGCGGGCGTGCTGGAGCCTATCCCAGCTGTCATCAGGCAGGAGGCGGGGTACACCCTGAACTGGTTGCCAGCCAATCACAGGGCACATCGAAACAAACAACCATTCGCACTCACAGTCATCCCTACGGGCAATTTAGAGTCTCCAATTAATGCATGTTTTTGGGATGTGGGAGGAAACCGGAGTGCCCGGAGAAAACCCACGCAGGCACGGGGAGAACATGCAAACTCCACACAGGCGGGGACGGGGATTGAACCCCGCACCTCAGAACTGTGAGGCTGACGCTCTAACCAGTCGGCCACCGTGCCGCCCAGTTCTTAGGCTCAGGATTCAATTGCTTGTTCTCCTCGCGCTTGTTTTCTCCAGGTACTCCGTCTCTAAATTGTTCATAGGTTTGAATTTTAGTGTGAATGATTGTTTTTCCTGCGATTGGCTTGGGACCAATCCAGGGTGTAGGCCATGTGTTTTTTGTTGTTGGGTGGGGGGTACTGAAGTTCCTTTTCTGCAGGGTTAAAGTCTGGATATTGACTTGACAAATCTAAAACCTTCCACTTCTTGCCCTCACTGAACTTTTGTGGTTTTTGGAAGTGTATTTTGAGTCATTAACAGGGTTCCCCTCAGTTCACGACAGCTCTGTTCCTACGGCGGCGACGTAACAGTGCTCTAGTGGTTAACACGTCTGCCCCACTCTCACAGTTCTGAGGTTCTGGTTTGGAGTTTCACGCTTTTTTGTATGGAGTTTTGCATGTTCTCCCCTGTGCTTGCATGGGGTTACACCGACAAATTTCGAAAACATGCATGTTAGGTTCATTGAGGACTCATCCATAGGTATGAATGTGAGCGTGAATGCTTTTTTTGTCTGCTGACTCTGATTAGACTTGCGCTTTGTCTCTCCTCTCCTAGACCGTGCGTCATGGTTTCCCGCATCGGCCGTCCTCCATGGCCTTCGACCCTGTGCAGAAGATTTTGGCTGTCGGGACGCTGAACGGAGCTTTGAGGCTGTATCCTTTTTTAAAATATTTATTTATTTATTTAAAAAAATATATATATTTTTTTATTTGTTTTTTTTTCACACAAAGCGAGTGAACCTGACACTTTTGTGGTACAAGTAGCATAAAAAGGGCTCTCCCCTCAGATGTAGACCTTTCATGCATTGTTCTCAAATTTGTAGTGAAACTGTGTGAGGCTTCAGGGTATGTCCCTATTGCATTTTCTAGCTAATAAATCAGATTTATAGTCATCTGCAGGCTTTTATTCCACAAAATAGTTAGGTATGTCATCTCAATCAATTAAAATGAAGATTGTAATTAATTGAGACCTGTATCCATGTTTTTACAATGTGGGAGGAAGCTGGAATACCCGGAGAAAACCCACACAAAGACGGGGATAACATGCAAACTCCACACAGGAAGGCCGGAGCCGGGATTCGAACCCTGAGCCTTAGAACTTTGCGGCGGATGTACTGACCACTCGTCTGATGTACTACCCAGGGTAATTTCAGCGAGGCTTAAAAAAAAAAAAAAAAACGGGCATAAATTGTGATCCTTGGGGTATTTTGACAAGTGTTACAGACCTGAGAACTAGTGTTAAATCCTCCTTGGAAACATGGTAGGTCCTTTAGGAAAGGTTGCTAAGGCAAAGAAACTGATTCTTTTGGTTTGGAGGTGGTATGTTGATGTCATTCAGACATGTCAGCTGATGTGCCCTGATTAAGAGACTGTTGTGTTTACACCCGCGGCTCAAGCTTCCGTGCGGGCCTAATGTGCGAGGTGGAGCCGATGGGATTACTGTCACTCAGGCAATTGGTCCATTTATCAAAAGACAAGCCGCATCGATTGCTCCCTCACGGCCCTCGCCGCTTTTGGAGTTCGGAAAAGGCCGTCGCAGCTCGGCGGGCGTGAGCTCAATGAGGTGTCGACACGCAATAAATGTCGACTTTTTACGAGATGTGTCCTCTGTGACAGTGTTTTAATTTGGTGCACGCTGCCTTAAATGTTGACCTTTTACGGCGAGGGGGCAACAATTTCAATATGGTTTGAGCAACAGGAGCGCTTGGTGGCCGAATGAGCTCCAATATATCACGGGGGATACGTTTTCAGACCCTCTGTCTGTGAAAATAGGAGAGATCACTTTTTATAAAAGAAAAAATTGAAACACATTTAAACTTATTAAAACACACGTTTTTCAACATGTTGTAAATGTATTTGAACACATAAAAATGCAAACATAAATTGTATAGAAAATACTGTAAGGATTAGTGTCTGTGCACACGCGTCGTTAATCTTCAAGATGTTTGACACTGAGCTGTAAAACTGGCACAAAAGTCGAAAGACAATTAAATAATGTGTATTAAAGGAACAAAATGTTCACCCAAACTATATATTAACAGAAGTCAAATTGCTAAACGCTAACGTATAATGCAAAACACCATAGACGGGCAAATGGAAATTAGCATAGATGTTAGGCTGATTTTAAACCTTCAAGCAACTGCTACTTAAACACACACTGCATCGTCACATACATGAAAAAGAGAGCTAAACATTGATATGTTGAACCAAAACATACAGTGCAGCATTATTCACAGGCTTACACTGTATTCTTTTTGCTTAGTCGGGATGCCTCTCTGCTTTTTTTCTTCTCTTAATTGTGCCATATCTACTGTACATCCAGTAGACCTCAGTGCTGCCGGGCATGTTACGGCACAACGCCGTTTACACGACACTCTAAATTCAGACTTACCGGTACTGTATATAAACTGCAAAAAAAAACAAACATGAAAATGATCGCTTAAAAAGGTGACACGCCATCTAGCGGGCTTTCATTGTACGTGTGGTCTATTCTTATCACAACACTCTGTTAATGTTAGTGCCTATAAAAGGAGAGCATAGGATTGCATTCTTTTACCCCGCCCGAGCTTGAAATCCCATCTTTCCCCCTCATTAAAAAAAAAAAAAAAAGCCAATTAATGGCGTTTGCGTCACCGAGGCTTCCCCATTTGCAAACGTAACGTCGCATCGGCACGGAAATGGATTCCCAAAGCGTTTGCCTCTTCACAAATTGCGGCAATGAGTCAAACTGTACACTGCTGGTGGGGGGAAAAAAAACAACTCTGTCAAACGTTTCCTACCCCTCGAGGGTTTTGCCTAAGAATTTCAACGTCAGCAGCTTTGCTTGTGACAAACAACTCTGCAGGAAGTCAACAACGCTAACCAGCAAAAGAAAAAAGAAAAAAAACTTGTTTAAAGGAACAAAAGATAAAAAGAAGACCACACAGGCTAGTCCTGGTGTGTTTATTGAACTGCAGATGGTGGGAGCATGTCTTTTAAGGATTTTTGCCTGGATTTTGGAAATTACATTAGTTACATTACAACTTACGTTGAGTCAAACTGAAGTTAAAAACAAATAAAACATTTAAACTATTTAAAAAATAAACCAATTTCATCCAGCCATCCATTTTCTTTACCGCTTATCCTCTTAAGGGTTGCGGGTGTGCTGGAGCCTATCCCAGCTATCTTCGGGCGGGAGGCGGGGTACACCCTGAACCGGTCGCCAGCCAATCGCAGGGCACACACAAACAAACAACATTCACACTTATTGGCAATTTAGAGTCTTCAATCAACCTACCACGCATGTTTTGCGAGGTGGGAAGAAACCCGAGTGCCCGGAGAAAACCCACGCAGGCACGGGGAGAACATGCAAACTCCACACAGGCGGGGGCCGGGATTTGAACCCCGGTCCCCAGAACTGTGAGGCAGATTTGCTAATCAGTTGGTTACCGTGCCGGCAAACAATTTCATATTTTCAAAATAAAATATATAATTAAAAAAAAAAAATTCATATAGTTTATTTAAAAAAATTAAATGAGGAAATGCAGGCTCGGCGGGACAAATTAGTTGCACCGACTAATTAATTTGAGGTATGTACGAAGAAAGCAATCAATGGAAACCATTGCGAACGATTATTTATTATTATATGCTCTTAAGTGCTTTCCTTTTGCGTAAGCAGGACCAGATTTCATATTTATAATGAAACATAAACTGCCAGCATTGCTCCATAATAAATGAAACATATTCTCAAACAAACAAAATAATGTAAAAAATAAAAATACGTCTAATGTTTTATAACAGTTTATCTTTTCGTGTCAGAAAAGTTCAAGATCAAAAGTTTCTTTCTGGATTTTGGGGGCATATTGAGACATCATAGCCACTAATAATTATGATTCAGAAGTAGCGCTGCACATGAATTAGCCTCATAGCTGTAACCGTCCAGTAAGGTGACGTTGGGGTGACCTCGAGTTCACTTTGCAGCCAGCAGCTTCTGATCTCTCATTAACAGGTGATTCCCATGAGCCCCTTCTTCGCTGCCTGTAAAAGCAGCCATTTTTACACCCTCCTTTCGAGTTGCTGTCCTGTATAAATTGCATCTCTTTGTGAAATAAGCTACTGCGGAGTCCTTCAAGTACCTCGCATCAGTTTGTTTAATCTTGTATCGTGGGTCACCTTGTCACTGTGTGAAAGTGCACACAATTGCAACAATATCCTCCTTCGATGGGTTCTGCGAAAAAGGCAAATAAATGCTGCGTCTTGTGTTAGGGCAGTTTTGTGCCCTTTCTCTGTGAGAAAGAGGCTACAGATGAGTCCTTAGGGAACCTCGCCTCAGTTTGTTTGAATCTTTGATTGCAGGATGCCTTGTCACTCTGTGGAAGTGCACACAGTTCTGGCAATATCCCGCCTTTGCTGGACTCTATGTAGAAGACAGGTGGATAAATGTGTGATCTTTTGTGACAACAGTTTTGTGGTATCTCTGTGTGAAGAGGCTACATTCGAGTCCCCAAAGAACCTGGACTTTTGTTTGTTTAATCGTTGTTTGTGGGATGCTGTGAGAAAGGACACACAGATGTGGCAATATACCTACCGCCTTTGCTGTTTTGTGTTAAAGACGAGTACGTAAATGCCTCTTCTGTTCAGGAAGTTTGTCAGTATCTCTGTGTGACAGGCCACTCTGGAGTCCTTAATCGACCCCGCCTCAGTTTGTTTAAACTGTTGTTTGATCCGAGTCCCATCGAGACTTTTCAAAGGCAGGATGGCGTCGCGGATGTGTTGTCTGGTTCCTTCAGCAGTAGCAGCTTGTTTGTCTGGAGCGTCTCCTCCTGTGCTGTTTGCAGAAGGAGTTTTTATTTTTTCTTCTTTGCCGGGACCTAATTAGTCCAGGTGTCCATGCTGCCTCCCCTTCCTTCTGCTTCTTCTTTTCTCTTTTCCTCTCCAAATCCAAAGCAGGCAGACGGCACAGAAACAGTCGCAGGAACGGACCGTACGAGCAGATGGGTGTCGTCGAGACCGAGCTGAGCAAGAGTTTTAGTGTAAATCACGACGGTAAACAAGACAGAGGGGGAGCCCCCCCCCCCCGCTTCCTCCCCCACTTGTTTTATTTATAGCGCAACCGGTCAATTTGTTTGCATAGCGGACAGTTCTCTGGGTACCACTCGGTTAGTGATCAAAGTGAGATGAAATTCTGCAGTGAAACACAGAAATTCTGCCATTATGCATAAAAATACTCACTTTTTGATTGACACTGACAAAGTATTCAGTTAGGTGTATTTCGCCGGACTGATGTCACAAAATGACAAATTTACATAATACAGCCCCCAACAGTTGGCATGGTAGCAAAAGCCGTATTCGGCGTTGGCCCCAAGCGGTAGAGGGGAGGCGGGGTGAGCAGGGGTTCATTCGCATGAGACTGGACCACCCACATTGTAACTAGTCTAAAGAAAGTTGTAAAAAACAAAAAAACAAAAAAACGTACCCACACAGACCAGTACCTTCTCTTTGACACAAGCTAGGGGTTATCAGAACCCTGGATGACTGAGCAGAGAAAATCCCCACCACTGACAACGGAAGACAGAAGGAGTAGACTCACATCACTTACTAATCGGAGGTATCCAAAGTGGGCCTTTGTCAAATACGCCAAGAGAAGAAGAGCCACTACACCTGAGCCTGAAGACAGAAACAGGAGGTGGAATGTGGTGGTCCTTGACGTGGTTGGTTTGTCAGAGAAACGCAGAAGGCTTTTCTCCAAACCCACTAACACCTCAGACAAAAGCTGGTTCGCCCCAAGGACAAAATCCCGAGAAGCAAACGCAGCTGTGTTGCGTACGCAGTGCAGTGAGGAGTACAATGACCTCTACATTGGAGAGAATAAGTAGCCACTGCACAGGCGCATGGCGCAGCATCGACAGGAGGCTTATTTGGGTCCAGAATCAGCAGTTCATTTGCATCTTAAGAAGAAGGGACATTCCTTTGAGGACAACAACGTCCAAATTCTGGATAGTGAGGACCGCTGGGTTGAAAGAGGTGTAAAAGAAGCCATTTTTGTTAAACAAGAAAAGCCGTCTCGAAACAGAAGAGGTGGTTTGAGGCGTGACCCATCGTCTGCAAGAATGTCCTGACATCTCTCCCCTCAATACAACGATCTCCTCATTCAACAGAAAGAGTGCCTCTTAGGAGCTCTTTAGATTTAGAACTGAAAAAACCTTTTGGATTAAAAATGAAACGTCATCAACAAACAAGAATTGTCCGACAAGTTATAAAGGTTAAATAAATGAATAACCGCATCAGTCCTTGTGTGTGTCCACGCTGTCTGTCCATGGGTGTTTTTCCCTTAACTGAGTCGACCCGCAGCTTCGGCCGTGCAGGTGTGGAGTGCTATTGTCAACATGACAGTGGCGCCGCCGTCATCCAGCTACAGTTCCTCATCAACGAGGTTTGAAGTTTTTTTATTTTATTTTTTTTTTAAACACTTACATACTGTTGTGGTCAAATTTGACCGGTTACGACATTTAATAGCTATATATAAAAAAAAAACAAAAAACTAAAGGTCATTCTTTTACGTGGAAATTTTGGCTTTTGACCCATGTCTACTAAAATGGTGGTAATGTTGGGAATCTTCAAACTGCGAAACTACATGCCACAATTGCGTGTATTTTAATAGGACGGTGGTAACAGTGTTCAAGAGGTTATTTGAAACGGTCTCGAGAACTGTTTGTGTTTCCACTACATTTGCACAGGTTCCTGCAGGAACATGCACCTGTTGGTCTTTGAAGAGTCATGGGGAAATCTCGAAACAGTAAATGAGTCCAAGTCGGTGACGGTGTTCATTGGGGAGAATGAAACAGTCCTGAAAACTGTCCGTGTTTTCTGTCACATTGGCACATGTTCTGCAGAAATGTGCACCTGTTGATCTTTGAAAGGTCACGGGAAAAAGTAAGAGTAAAACAGCGTAAGAATAATCATACATACCAAAGATAAGAAACATAGGTCATGCAGAGGTCAGAGGGTGCCGTCACACAGGCGCGAGATCTGTACTTGCAAAAAGAAGTACAGTGCGCCCTATGGTTGCAGTGACTCAGCTCATTTCACAACAAGCACCAGTTTGGCAGATACAATTCATCAAAAAGGAGGCTTCAAGCTGTTTATTACCACTCCCAGTTAACGCTTACTCTCAAACTAAACATAAAGATAATTAATTACGCCTGGTGTATTGAAAACTACCACATAGTTTTGCCTCAGGAAAGTCCCATTAGCTTAACGTAAGCCAACAATGCAAAACGCCATTGATATGCTAACGGTTAGCATCGATGGTGGCGGTTTTAGAAGCAACGGATATTTGAACACAACCGTTGGAGCAACACGTAGAAAGATTAGAAAACAATCATCGCAAGCATATATTCTTTACGAAAGTAACTAATAAACATAAACGAAGGGAATTACTCCTTGTGTATTCAAAACAGCCACAAAGTTTAGCCTTTCGTGTCGCTAGCTTAATTAATGCTACTACTAAATGTCATGTGTTGTGGCGCTTTAATCTTTCAAGCACTCAAACGGTTGAGCATTGATAGCCAATTATTAGGAGTATGTTCTTGGCCTTCCACAGAAAATGACAGTATGCCCTCCTCTTGCACGGCTAACAATGAAGACGTCAATTTTATCATTATCATTATAAATATTTTTTAAGCAATCATGCTAGTTTTGCAAGCTACATGCTTGGCCAGTGCCCTCTTATAGCCCTGCCCCGTAGCACCGTCGTGGGATTGAAATTCTGCTCTTTCTTTTCTCAGGGGGCGCTAGTGAGTGCCTTAGCTGATGACAGCATCCACCTGTGGAACCTGAGGCAAAAGATCCCCGCCATCCTGCATTCGCTCAAGTTCAACAGGGAGAGGTACAGTAAGACTTGTATGTGAAGACAACAGTATTCACGCCCATATATCCTGTCCATCACTGGCCTATATATAGCCGCTTCATTAGTGTGAACCGGAGCGAGGCCTTTGAAATTAAATCTTAGCCAGTTGCTGTCCCTAATAGTCCAATAACGGGCAGCAACATTGTCTCTTTTGTCCGCGCTTTTGTAACAATAGGAAAACCCTGACTTTTTCAAATTGTATGACCTGAACTTGATAGAATTAGCTTTTTGCCAAGAAATTCTGACTCTTATGACTAGATTTCCCAAACATGGCAGTCTGTCAAAAGTTGCATCTGGTTGGAATCACCACTTCAACCTGAGTACAATACAGCAGGAACTTTGGAAATTGGGTGATGGGTTCTGGAGAAATTGAGTGTTTGGCATCTTTTTAAGGTAAAAGAAAAAGTGCAGGGGCTTCCCAGAGTCAGCAGCATATCTTATAAAGTTAACTTAAATTGAAATAAATAAATAGTTCCCTGAAGTTTACCCATTTTTAAATTGATCTCTTATCGGCCGTTAGATTTAAAAAAAAACAACAACAAAAAAACGGATGCGATATGCATATTGCCGTCAGTCCCTAGGGCAATGTCAGTACTATCAGCTACTATTTCTACTACCTGGTCAGGTACTGATTTTACCTGCAGTGTTTTACTCCACCGTCTCCACTTGGCTGCAGTTTTCCATTTTTTTTCTTGGTGCCCTCAGTCCCCGTTTAGATCAAATTTATCTCCTCACCAAACTGAAACATTATCACCACAACATTTAAAAACACATGCTAGCTCTAGACCTTGAATCACTCCATAAGTCCCCACTTTGCTGCGGTTGCCCTCACTCCCTTTTAGGATAAATCTTGGACCCCTTACAACTAGCAGTAATAACGGGAGAGCCTCATTCTCAGTCGTTTTCTGACAGGTGCATGGTTTTCAGTTTCCTGCAGTCCAACTTGGAAATGACAAACCGACTGGTACTGTGCAGTGGAAATGCATAAGTGAGATTTACTACAACATCTTCATCTTGATGTCCTCCTGCAGAATCACGTACTGCCATCTGCCCTTCCAAAGCAAGTGGCTTTACATTGGCACGGAAAGAGGCAACATCCACATCGTCAACGTGGAGTCCTTCACCCTCTCAGGCTACGTCATCATGTGGAACAAAGCCATCGAACTGTGAGTCCTCCTACCCGTCTCCTACCTCCCTTCCCTTTTTGCTCCCCCTCCGGTCGGTGACATTTTAGCGTAAATTGTCATGTGACTGCAAAAAGGAGTTACATCAGTGACCCAAAAAATATAACATATTTAAGCTGACACAGATAAATGAGTACCGCTTTTAACTTCCTCATTCTTTTCATTACGATTTAAGCGCCTCACCACTTGTCTGTATAATGCGCTCAGCGACGCTGTTCGACTTCCAATTTGTTCTCATTTCAAAACAGGAAATAAAGTGCATTCATTTGTCCCAGGATCAAATTGTCGTCGTTGTAAAACCTTTGACCTAACTCAGTGTTTTAAGTAGAAGTCTGAAATTAGGTGAACCACTAAAATAAAGTAAAACGACTCACTCTTTGAAGACATCTCACAAGTTGTAAAGGATAGAGGGAAACCATATGCAGCTCATTTCTATAACAGCCATAATGCTTTCAGCTAAATGCTACTTATGTTAGCATCTGCCTGATGAGATTAATTTGCGTGTTCAATTGATATTTAATGACGTGTATTGCTCATATGATACCAGGAAGCCAGCCCCTTACAGACTAGCTAGCTACGGTGAGATACGACTTGAACCCTGTCGTAAACTTGAGGACCCCCCCCCCACCTCCTCCTCCCGTATGTTGTGATGCACTACAGTGAACCCCTGCTACATCCCGGCTCATCCTTTGCACCTGTGCTATATCGCAGGCGCTGATTTTTAAAAGATTATTTTTTTAATCAGGGATATTTACAGTACTGTCTACGGTACAGGCAAGTCTTAATTTAGAGTTGCGCGCTTTTGCTGTAGTAGCACGTTGTGCCGTAACATGCTGGGCAGCGCTGAGGTCTACTGGGTGACATGCAGCATTGTAGAAGAAGAAGAGGCAGAGAAGGTCCCCAAATAACTCCAGTAATACTCATCATTCCCAGAGCAGGGAAAATATATGCCTGTGGGTAATGTTGTATCCTCTGTTTGTATGTGTTGCTGCTCCGTGTGTTTTCAAGTAGCAGTTGTTTGAAGGTTTATATGCAATTTCCATTCGTCCGTCTCTGGCATTTAACATTGTATCTTAGCATTCAGCTCACAGACTTTGGTTAGCAACATATGGTTTGGTTGAACATTTTGGTGACTAAATATTCTGCGTTTAATTCTCTTTTGTCTTTTGTGTCAGTTTTACAGTCCACTTGAACTTGGAGTGACAAATAAACATTTTGAAGCAAGCACGCTTTTCTTCTTATTTGGAGAACTGAGAGCGAGAACTAAAGAATATTGCCCTTTAAAAAGTACAATCTAAGTTATTAGTAATACTACTAAGGAATTTGAGTTTGTAAAAAAAAAAAAAAAGGTCTATCGCAGATTTCCACCAATAACGGGGGCGTTCACTATATTTCTATTTACTTCAAATGTATGGTGTGCCACGTTGTGATGATTACTGAGTGGAGTTACTGTTGGACATCCTTCCCCCTCGCCCCCCTTCCCTCCTCACTGCTGCTGTATCGACTCATCAGCAGCAATGAGATCATGAGCTGGCCAAGCCAGATCACCTCACTCGCAGGCGGCGACACTTTTCTTTTAGACCAAACACACACTTCTTTCCTCTCTCTGTTGCCACGGTGATGCAGTCTCTGCACTCTATAATCTCTCCTTGACCCTCATGTGACCCTGTCCTCCCTCCCTCACTTTTCTTTTCTTCTCTGAGACACTCTTCTTTCCCAAATGAGACTAAAGATTTTATTTTTTTTCCTCCCTAAGGGTAACAATACTAACAACCGCATGTGAATACTAGGGTTTCTTGTCCAAACACAGTTACGGTACTCCCTTTTAATATTGTGTTAGCTGCATGCTAATGGGTAGAATGCAACGACAGCTAACCGTAGACGCCTGTTTTTCTTTCCTCCCTTTTAACCCCTGCACAGATCCACCAAGACACACCCAGGGCCAGTAGTTCACATCAGTGATAACCCCATGGACGAAGGAAAGGTAACACCTGCTGTTCACCTGACACGTAACTCAGACCACAAAAGATTCACAGAATGGCCCATGGGAATTTTTATTTTGGGAATGGGTATTTTTGAAGGGGAAGGAGACAAGAAAGTGACAGAAGTTGTTACAAAGTTTTATTAATTAATGATGTTTATTTTTTTGCATTTCAGAACCATTAATATCCTTGGTAATTTTGAGGAGGAAAATGCAATTTATTTTGCTCCATTTTCAAGACCTCTGTTCACTTCTAGCATGATCTGGAGCAACCTTTCCTAAACTCTTTAAGCTACACGCCACCTTTATATCCCTACAGCAGAAGTGGCAAATATTACGGATCATTCTTATTTTGTTACGAAATCGTTACGCACGTAACTATGGCTGCAGCTATGGAATATTGTCGTGTTCGACTATCCTACTAAAATTTGTATAACGTTTTTGGATAAATTATATTTTTACTTAGTTCAATAGCAATTATGAATACACACGAAAAAATAAGCAATTTCACACAAAAAAACAATGAATGACCAAATTATTTTTTGAGATAATCAGCTGTTTTATTTTCATAAATTCACATTGAGCTGCAAACTATTTTCTGGTGTAGAAATATTTTCAGTGAGGCAATTTCAAACAAATACAAATAAATAAAACGCATTTAAATTTCAGTTTAAACTTAGCATTTCTTGTAAGCATAAAAAAGAATTTATTCATTAAAAAAGGCATAAGGAGCCTGTTGTGCAACTCCATTTGAGCAGGGAGCAATTTAGGATGTGACATCGTAATACAGTAGGTCCGTAGCTCTGCATTTAAGAGTTTAGACCAGACTCACTAAACTGAAAGGAAAATGAAGACGCGTCGATAGGAAACGCACATTTTAACTTGATATATTTTTGGGAAAAACTTTGCCACTCGCAGGAATTTTTTTTCAGTACTTGATTCAAAATGTAGCCGCTGGCAAATACAATGCTAGTACACTGGCCATGTCTCACAGTGCTTAATTCACTGAGCAAAACTGTTCCTTGACAAGCAAGCACCCTGAATGAAGTCACGTTATAGTCTCACACATACTCTACTTATCACCATCGTAATAAACTGGACACAAATTTAACGGTAATTAATAGAAACCTTAGCTCTCTGCAGGGCTAACGTTATGCTAGTATGTCGCATTAACATTAAACTCACTGATTTGTGCGACGTTTATCTTGGCTTTTCCGCCACATTGTGTGTCTTGCTTGAGAGATGTCGCAATACTAGTGTTCGCCTTTCTACTCAGTCTGAAATGATCCCACACTTTTGGAATTTTATCTTCTCGCATTTGTCTTGTCTGATGTCGTCGCCGTCTTCTTCTTTTGCTGTGTTTAATGGCGGCTTGCAAGCTGCCGCGTAGTGGTCATTTATTTTGCGCTTTTTGAATCAAAACCGGTACGCTCCGCTTCCGCCACCGTCACTTGCGCTAATACCGTAACCACTTTGCGCCAGTCCGTCTGCTTCACAATTGAACTCTTTCCTGCCATTAACAGGCAGCTACTGTATATACTAATAGCATCAAACTGGGAGGTCTGGCAGTGAATGAGTTAAAAAATAAATAAATAAATAAATAAAACATCACCGAGGCAGAAAAAAATCAACCATTTTACTCGTTGGCAGAAAAAAATCAACCATTTTACTCGTTGCAGCCTTACCAGTAACACTGATTGTTCCGGATATTCAAAAGAAAGCCATCGTCCGACTCTTAATGGTCGCCCGGGGTCAGTACGGCACTGTGTCAGGCCACCAAGACTCTTCAGATGCTGGCCACTACACATTTCATCAATGAATATGATGAAATAAACACTGTATTGTAAAAAATAAAATTAAAACGCGCATTCAGAAAAAAAAAAACAGCCTCCGCCATCTAATGTGGGCAGAGCATAGCGTCAATGTTTGATCAATTTAACAATTTGCCATAAAAAATATCAGGATACAAGGGCCTGTTCATCTGTCTTTTGTCAATGTCTCATGTCCTTCTCAGCACAAAGATACCCATTCACCAAATAAAGCAATTTTAACTCAAAATATGGCCATAATATCAGTGCTTTTGGTCAAGTGTAGCTCATACTTTTGGACCTTAAACTGTCCTTGTGGACGAAAACAACATGACATAAAAGCAGGACGTTCTCTTTCCCCTCTTAATGAATCCCAAACTGCGTCATTTTAGGATTCAAATTAGTAGCTGACTGTGCCAAGCTGAATGGTACGACGCAAGTTGTGTCTTTCTTGTCACCACAGCTCCTCATTGGATTTGAGTGTGGCGTGGTGGTGTTGTGGGACCTCAAGTCCAAAAAAGCTGACTATCGCTACAATTATGATGAGGTAAGGCCTTGTTGTTGTTGTGTTCCTCCACACTCGCTTCTTAATCTTCCGCCTCAGCGGTGTTGCATAATGCTGCATCGAAACCAGAAATACAAGACAGCACTTGTGATGAAGATTGTGAGAGTCACTTTTGGTGACACTTTTTAAGTGGATTAGCCAGGCAAGAGCAGCTTTGATTAGGTTTGGCTGACGCAAGTAGCAAAAGCATTCCAGTTAAGTTGGAGACATATGACATTCATACACATGCCTAAAAATGATCCAAAATGTGTTTTACCAGTTTTCTGACTGAATAGTAGATTTGCACCCAATATGTGGGTGGTCTCCTTCTTCTGCTGTTATGGAACTGTAATGTGTTTCAAGAATATAACATATTTTATGTGCTCAATTATAAGAATCTCCAATACATATGTAGTGGAACCTCAAAAGTCAAATGCAATACATACTCCCAACAATATAGTCGGCCCCCAATTTTCTCCGTCGGAAATACAGTGGTGCCTTGAGACACGATTCAAGTGAAGTTTATCTGTATAGCCCTTAATCAAAAAAAGAGTCTCAAAAGGGGCTGTACAGGCCCAGATATGGCAACGATCAACGAGTGACCTGACTTAGTTTTTCGATACAAGCTGTCGATTGGCCAATTTATTTATTGTGCTTTGACTTGTGAGCACAATCTTGAGATATGAGAGAGCTTTAGAGTGTCACGTGACTCAACTCACATTATAACAAACGGCATTTTTGCAGATTAATAAATATTCTTTAAAAAAGTGGCTTCAAGCTGTTTATTGCCACATTCACCTAAAACAAAAATAATTGCACGTTGTGTATTTAAAAAAAACACATTACTTCTGCTACCTTAATGCTAATATACAATGGGTAATGCCGTAGGGACACGGGCTAACAATTAGTATCTATGTGGCGGTGTCATTACCCTTTAAACTACGGGTATTTGAACACAAACGGTGAAGCAACGCATGTAGACATAATGTAACAAAAACTCACAGGCATATATTCTTTATACTCTGCGAAGAATGGTTAATATTACTGCTGTACTGAGAACCCGAGAGAGGAGATGAGTCTCCAGTACAATATATCTGCATGTCTCTTATACTGCCCCCTGGTGGTGAGCACCAGCAGAGCAGCACAATATGCAGTGAAGGAGAAAGTGTGAGGGAAAAATTTTAATTTCTTTTTTATGTAATTGTATTTAATAATGTCATTCCTTTATGTCTGCTATTTTTCTCAATAACAAAACACATTCCAAAATGTTTTGTTTTATTGGGGACACCGGAATGCAGTCATGGTATTTCCATTCGTTTCAAAGGGGAAAGATTATTTGAGATACGAGTGTTTTGAGTTACAAGCGTGTTCAAGGAACAAATGAAACTCTCATCTCAAGGCACAACTTTAGTGGAAACAGAAATAATGTGTTCTGGGCTCAAACAAAGGCATGTATGCAATGACCAGGAAAGCTCTGCAAGCTAATAAACTTGGAGTTTGCACAAGCGAGAGAAAAGAAGAAAATAAGTATAAAAATAAGCAAATAGCTGTTAACAGTCAAACAAATAGTAAAACATTCAGTTGTAATGATAAAGATGTCATGTGATTTGTGACTTTCCCGACACCGTAGCGGCATTTATTTTTTTAAAGTGACTAATCATTTTATTTTCTGTTAAAGAAACACACGACATGAGCGGAATCATTTTCACATTGTTTTGAGCCCGGTGGAAGGCAGTCGCGGAGTCAATCACTGAACATTCCCAAAAATGTTGCAATCGCTGTGATTTATCCACAAGTTGGAACATTTTGATCCAAGGTATATGCTTCCATGCTGCAATTTCTGCTGAGATTGCCTTGCCAAGTAAAATACTTTAATAATTATTTGGCAGAATAACATCCCCGATGTTTTTTATTCTTCATTAGCTTGATTGCAGCCAGGGCGTGGAGGCAAACTGCAAGGGAGAGGCAGTGCACAAACTCCACTGCCTGCAATTGTTTTGTGAGTTTTGTCGCTCACCACAGAGTGTCAGAATCTCGCCTGTGCACAAACACCACAGGAGGTGGAATGAGATGAATTTTAAATTGTGTTATATAACTCTCGTACAGTCGCACGCGCACACAGTAGCTTTTGATCGCAAGTGACAGGGATATGGCAGCCAGCACAAAACCAAGGTAGCAGTCTGCATTGACTGTAATGATTGACACAGGTCACAGGCGTTCCAAATGACATGTCATTTTTTTTTCCCACAAAAATAGCTTTGGTCACAATAGGAGTTTGTCAATACCGGCTCGGTCCTATCGAGGAGGATCCCACTTGTGCTATTTACTCTTTGGTGGCTTCCAGGCCATCCACTCGGTCGCATGGCACCACGAGGGCAAACAGTTTGTCTGCAGCCACTCGGACGGCACTCTGACCACATGGAACATACGAACCCCGGCCAAGCCGGCGCAGATCATCACGCCGCATGGTAGGAATTGTTGAACGCATACGCGCATTTGTATTACATAAACACACTGATGCCCAACACTGAATTAATTTTCACAACTCCATTTGACACCAGGAAAGCAGCCCAAGGACGGCAAGAAGCCTGAGCCGTGCAAGCCCATCCTGAAGGTGGAGTACAAAACCACACGGGCAGGGTAAGTGCCACCTACACGCCCATCCTGTCTTAGCCACGACCGGTCTCCCACATCCTGTCCTGAAAAGAAACAGTTCCTGTTATTCTCTCACAACAGCTTGGCGAGACTCATGAGTCGCAGAGTCCGTTAAAAGAGCGTCCAATAAACGGCACTCTCAAGCAATTGTCCATTTAAGAAAAATAATCGCCTCGCTCAAGCAACCATCAACTTTGGACAAACGCTCCCTTAAAAATAGTCGGTGTAAGACAAATAAATGCATCCGTAAAGCAGCCATCAATTAAGACAAATAAAACGCCTCACTTGAGCAATCAGCTCCTTGAGATGAAAAAAAGCTCTCCTCAAGCAACCATCAACTTATGACAAACGCCTCCCTCAAGAAAAAAATTAACTCACGACAAATACCCCCCCTCAGGCAACTTAACAAGAAAAAACGACCTCCCTGCAGCAACCATTAACTTGAGACAGATAAACACCTCCCTCAGGCTATTACTCAAAAAACAAAAACAAATAAACAAACAAATGCTGCTTCAAAAATAATCAACTTAAGACAAATGAATGCCTCCTTCAAGCAACCAACACCTTTGAACAGCTAAATGCCTACCTCAAAAGAGAAAATGCTCTAAAATAAAAAATTAAAAGAGGGTTACATTTTCCCCCCAACACCACCCAGGGACCCGTTTATGGTTCTGTCCGGCGGTCTGTCCTATGACACGGTGGGTCGGAGAGCATGTCTGACGGTGATGCACGGGAAGAGCACCACCGTCCTGGAGATGGACTTCCCTATCGTGGATTTCCTTACACTGTGCGAGACGCCGTATCCCAACGGTGAGCCTCAAGTCACTGACCATGCGATAGTATCGCTCAAATGGCCTACGGATCGGAGAGTTCCATTTCTGGTCTTTTGGTTTTTAGATTTTCAGGAGCCGTATGCCGTGGTGGTTCTCCTGGAGCGGGATTTAGTCGTCATTGACCTCGGACAGATTGGGTACCCGATATTCGAGACCCCCTATCCACTAAGCATCCATGAGTCCCCCGTGACCTGCTGCGAGTACTTTGCCGACTGCCCGGGCGAACTCATTCCGGCACTTTACTCGGTGGGCAGCCGACAGAAGAGGCAAGGCTACAGCAAGAAGGTGGGCCCTCAGTCTTGACTTATCCTCGCATAACAGAGCATACAATAATGATTTATTTAATGTGTCTAGGATTGGCCCATCAGCGGGGGAAACTGGGGCCAAGGGACGCAAAGTTACCCAGAGATCGTCATTACTGGGTGAGTGATGACTGATAAATTGTTACATAAAAATCTGATCTTCTTCATTAATATTTGTGCTTCATCTCCATTAGACACGCCGACGGCTCCATCAAGTTTTGGGACGCTTCTGCATGTAAGTAGACAAACCCCTCCCTCAAGCAACCATCAGTTTCAGACAAATACAGCAAATGCTGTCCTCAGGTTAGCATAAACATCCCCCTTAAGCAATCCTTAACTTAAGGCAAAACCCCCTGCCTAAAGCAATCAACTTTTGAAAAATAAACACCTCTCTCAAATAATCAGCAATTTAAGACTAATGCCTATATCGAGCAACCTTCAACTGTTAAGACAAATAAACACTTCCCACAAGCAACCATTTACTCCTAACTGAAGCAATCAACTTAAGAGAAGTAAACGCCAACCTCAAACAACTATCAAAATAAGACAAAAGCAGCTCACTTAAGCAATCACCACCTCAAGACAAATAAACACCTCCACTAAGAACCATTAACTTAATACAAACGCTTCTTTTAAACAACCATCAAGTGTGTCCATTTAAAGAACGAGGCGTCCAATTAGCGCCTCTCAGATAACCATCAATTTAAGACAAATAAATGCCTCCTTCCAGTAGTTATCAACTTCCAAAAAATAAACACCTCCCTCAAGCGGTCATCAACCTAAGAGAACTGAACACCTCCATTTGTTGGACACTCCATTGCTTTCTGTGACTGTTACCATGGGAACCCGTCAATGTACTTCTTCCCGCCACAGTGATGCTTCAAGTGCTGTATAAGTTGAAGACAGCCAAGGTGTTCGAGAGGGCCCGCGGCAAGGAAGAGAAGGCCAACACGGACATCGTGGACGAGGACCCCTTTGCTATCCAGACGCTGTGCTGGTGCCCCGAGAGCAGGATGTTGTGCGTGGCCGGCGTGTCGGCGCATGTCATTGTCTACCGCTTCAGCAAGCAGGAAGTCACCACCGCCGATGTGCAGGTGAGTGCAAAAAAAAAAAAAATATTACGTGTAACATGTTACAAGTCACATGTGCAATTGGAAAAATCGATTCCATCGCATTATCCGTTTAGGGTTGCAAAAGTGTGGAAAATTTCTGATATATTTCCATAGGAATTTTAACTGGGGAATTTTGGCAATGCAGTGTAACCTCGGGTTACGAACGACTCGGTTTACGAACAAATAGGGTGACACACAACATTTTCGAAGAGAAACTGTCTCGATTTATGTACCATTTTGGATTTGCAAACTGGCTTGGACATGCCAAAGCATAGGTTGTGCTTTTTCTTGCGCTGAAATCTACCATCGGTACTATTGTAATAATAAATAAAATTGGTATAGCGCTTTTCTCAACACCGAAAGACTCTTAAAGAGGAAGTAAACCCACAAAATATTTTGCAAGACTGTGTTGTATATGCTACCACAAATGAAAACACGGTATTGTGGTTAATATTGTGTTTGTGGAATAACGGTTAGTCTCAGGGAGCAACCATTTTGGCTAATATCACCCTCTTGTGGCGACCAAAACTGACGTCACAACTAGCCTCGCGAACGTTACGTACGTCACAAGGCCAAATCCGCAAAACAGTTTGGCAGACTCCCTGTGTATGCTGCCAGTTGACGGCATGATAGATTGAACCTGTACTTGCTAAAATGTCGTTCTGTCATGTCATCAGCATACACAGGGATGTCTTTCAATAAGAAAACTTGCACTCAACAGTACGGTAATGTGGACAAAGTGAAAAGTTCTACTCCCACATAACCTGCAGTTCTTCTTTAATAATGACGACTTAAAGCCTCCGTTGTTGTGTAAACCTCCACATTCTACAGAACACTCCATATCTTTGTAACTTCTCCGGCGTAATGGATCGCTTAAAATTGTTTTAAACACCCTTAGCTGGTGTTATTTTATTTTTGTGTTATGTTGTCAACCCATTTGGCTGTGGTGTTTTCCATTGTGTGGTTAATGGCGTCTTTTACACACACACACACAAACACACAGAATGTTTTTACAAAGTAAACCACGCAATTTCAATTTATTTTCACAGTCATTCCACAAATTAGCACCTCTAACAGAGACACCTCACTGCTTTATATTTTGTTCTTATCTCTTAGCTCTTGGAAGTACGCATGCAGAGCGATCTGAGCAACGTGGACTCGCCCGACGCCGCCGGGGACCAGACCCCCACGCAGCCTTCCCCGCCGCCCCCTAGCCCTCAGGAGAGCGAGCCCTCTGCCACCATCTCCACTCAGGCCTCCGCTAGCGGAATCATCAGCAACTCTTTGGCGGACGGGCTGCGAGACAACATGCCCTGTCTGCAGTAGGGAGAATTTATTTATTGCTGCCATGAAGGTTTATTTTCAGTGCTGCGCCTTGTCCAACAGCACACAAAGTCCAAATCAGAGTCCTTTTTTGCAAAAAAGCTGCTTGATATCAGCAACTTTAATGATGCTAAACATTAGCGTTGCTGATGCACCTCACAACAGATCACAAGAAGTATGTTGTTCACAAAAAGCACACCCTATCTTGATCCACAGTGGCTATTTAGTGGCTCATGCAAGAAACCAACGTGGCAGTCTACAGCTTTGTTTGGTGTTCTTTCATGTCAAACGGCACTAACAGATGTACTCGAATACAAACTACCCACACAAGATCCAAATTAAACTGCTTTGTCACAAGTAGCTAACTCGCTGTTGCAGTAGATGCTAAGGTGGCAGTCTACATCTTGGTGGTCCTGGTTGGCAAACAGCACAAAAAAATTGACTCAAATTTACGACATAGTGGGGGAGGGAACTTGCGCTACAAAGTATACGCCCGGGGCTGTGTTTTAGCCCCGCCCACAAAATCAGGACAATTCAAACGGTGAAAAAGTTACTTAAGCTATATCGCAGCAATCCAGCACTGTGTTGTTATGTCATTGCATATATTTTCAGCACTAGTCTTAAAACATATTTAATGTATTTAGAAACAAAACACTGATATCTTCTTGAAGTCCCTTTTAACACCTTTCATGTGTGGCCTGCTGTGTTGCGTTTGTATTCAGGGTGCGGATCTCCCCATTGAAGCAGTCTCCGGGCTACCAAGTGGAGCTGGTGGTCCAGCTGGTGTGGGTGAGCGGGGAGCCACCTCAGCAGATCACTAGCTTGGCCATAAACTCCTCATATGGACTGTAAGTATCCACCACATGCTTTTGATTTTTTTAAGTACACAACTCAAGGAATAGTTAGCGATATTCGGCTTTGGGATGAAATGAAATTTCAGGATGATCTTTAAGTGCAGTATAACCTTTACAGGTGAACTTACTGTAATTTGACCTTAACTTTTGAATGCATGTTCAACGTTTCAGTACTTTTGTCTGAGGTCTGTATCTGTGGTGTTTTTTAGGGTGGTGTTTGGCAACAGCAATGGCCTGGCGGTGGTGGACTACCTCCAGAAAACACTGCTGCTCAACCTGGGCACGTCAGAGCTATACAGCCCGTCGGAGCCCAACCAGAGGCAGCCTTGCTCCCCGCGTAAAGCCCGCTACCCCTCTGGAGGTCAGCGCGACCTCCCACTGCTTTGTTAGTCGACCAGTTCACACGTGCAGCTCATGATCAGCAACATTTGATGCGGCACTTTAAATTGTAGATCAAACCGAAATTTTAAATTTAGATTTGAATAATATAATATTTTCAGTCATGTAGAGCGGTGGTTCTGAAACATTTGACACCAGCTACCACCTAAAAAAATACTTCCAAGTGACCAACATTAAAATTCAGTAGGCTAGTAGGCTTGAGTATTAATCCGAAATGAGGCCAATGTTTTGTTCCTAAGCAGTATATCTATTATTGTAAGCCACTGTAACATTATGCAGTTTCAACATTAATTGCAGTATGTAAAACTGTATTTAATGATGCTATGAAAATCTATTGCGCATAAAAAAAATAGAAATGATACCTAAACAAATGTTTGAAAACAAATAGTTCTAAAAGATGAAATGCAAATGTAGTACACTTAAAAGTTAAATACAGCTACAACTGTACTTAACAAATATATTGAACTGTATGTAACTGCAGATTTCCGTGACAGACAAACAGATTCTGAAAAAAAAAAAAATTCCACGATATACCGTGGCCATAGTATTTGAAGCGCGATATTGCAGGGTAACACTGTGAACATTGGCAGCGTGTGTTTGTTTTGTTGTCGTGTAAGTTTGTAGCAGCGCGCCTGTCTTCACGTGTGTATTTGTCTGGTCTCTTTCTGTATGATTTTGTTAAGACGTCCCCACGACGACGGTGTCTTTCGTGTCCAGGGTTTCTCTCATGTATGTTAAGTCTGTGAAAAATCTGCGCTTCTCTCACTTCAGTAAGTCAAGAAATCTTTTGTGGATTTCTGCTCCCGTTTATGTAGATGTAGCAGCTGTAAGTTCTCTTCTAGTTTCACTCTAGTCCCTCTGTAGTTGGTCAAAGTGTACAGGAAGAGCGCAGATCGAATGTATGAATGTCTTGTAAATATTAGCGGTTGCCTTGTATCAATGAGCATGTCTTAAAATAGAACCTCCGCCAAGACTACTGTTGGTCTCCGATCTGTGATTCCATCCAAACACAGCAGCCTTTCACATTTCCAGAAAGATCGGTTACAGTGAGGCCCCGCATATTCGCATATTTGCCTAGTCACTTATCCTCCATTATTCTTTGATTAACTGCTGTTTGGTATTTTTGTGCTCAGGCCAAAGCAGTAACATTATTGCTTTGGACATCATCTGGTGGCATCTTGGTGCCGAGGCACTTTGTTGAAGTGAGTTTCATTTAGACATAGTCATAAGTGTGCTTTTCTGCTATCTTTATGCAATTACGAACCTTTTAAGGGGGGCGTCAATTACTCGCTGGTTTTTGCTATCCGCAGCAGTGCTCAGTCCATATCCCCACGAATTGCGGGGGTTCACTGTACTTCGCAGTAAGTTCCACATCCTGTTCTATTTTTATCATCACACGTTGCCATCACGAGTATCCTTTTGTGGTGACAAGATGGGAAAAACACCCAAAAAAATCCCCCAACAAATTCAGGAACTTTCAAAAATGGATATTTGATCAATTGCGTTGCTCATTGCAGCAAGCCACTTTGCATTTTCATTTCCTACTCTGCCCTTATCCTCACACTGGTATCCTTTTGTGGTAACATCACAAAAAAGTCCAAAGAAAAAGCAGCAGGATTTTTAATCAATTGTATTTCACATTGACTGAGTAGCCAGATGCTTGATGCTGATCTTGGAGGTAATCGAAGTCAACATTGGTCCTCCTGACTTTTTTTTTTTTTCTTCCTCCTCCACAGCGCAGTGCGATTCCAATGATGGGCCCAACGCCGCAGAGGAGCGCTGCAAGTCGCCCAACTCAGGTGAGCTTCTGATAACTTCTGGAGGTGGGCGTTCAGCGTGTGCGTGTGCGCGTGCGCGCGCGCCTGTGTATGTTTTAAACTGACGTCCGTCACGTAGGATCCAACTCGCCGTGCAATTCTGACGAAGAGCGCAAGGCCAAGTTCATAGAAAAGGGTACTGTATAGCGCTTTGTGTGATTGTGTGCGAGTGTGTGTGTGTGTCGCGTTGTCTGCACGTGTATCTGCCTGCCTGTGTGTGCGTGTCTGTCCACGTGTGTCCTTCAGTGTGTGTGTGCGTGTATGTCCATGTGTGTGCGCGTGTGCTCTTCTGTGTGTGCACCTGTCGGTCTTTGTGTGTCCGCGTGCGCGCGTGCGATGGTCCGCAGCAATGTGACATGTCTCTTCATGTGAACTGTTTCCAGTGAAGTACAAAAGCAGACGCTTTTCCAAGACGGTTGCCAATGACTTTGGTACTGTATCAGCCACGCGTGCGTGTGTATGTATGTATGTGTGGGTGGGTGTGTGTTTTGCCTGTGTCTCTCTCCCTTGATTGACGGCCTTCTAACAAGCATTGTGCCTCTGTGACGATGGCCGCAAAGGTGTGAAATCAAAATGTGTTTTTCAATACTAATTGTGCTTTTAGGATGTTTGATTCCTGACCACAATGACTTTTAATTGCATGATCTTTTTTCCATTTAAGGCTTCAGATTTTCTGTGCAGTTTAGCCCCATTTAATTCCATTTTTTTTTAAAAACACTCAACTAAAGTACAATTGTGTTTCTTCTGCTGCTGTTTTTTGTTGTTGTTGTTTTTAACAATAAAACATAGAAAACCTGCTTAAAGCCTTACAATGTTAGTTAACTTCTGAATGAGCAGTAGTTAGGGATTCCAGGGCTGCCGTAGTGCCGACGCACTAACAGTTTGGCTTCTTCCTGATCCTTCTTCCTGTTCGCTGTGTTCCTTGAAGTGTAATCAGTGTGTTTTCTGGCTGTTTTTCATGTTCCAGGGTCTTCGATTGTTTGTGAAAGGGTGGTGATAAGACTAAAGTGGCAACTGTTTTGTGGTTTGACATGTTAACAATGTAACCAAGAGCTAATCTAAATCCAGCAGAACCCCTAAAGTCCAAGATAAACCCGTGGCGGGATATGCTGGACAACTTCTCGATTGGTTCATTTTTTAGGGCTGCACGATATTGGGCAAAAAAATGCCGATTGCGATTCTCTTTCTTCTAAACCTACAATTTATATTGCGCTGTGAAAAAATACAGGATAACATGTAACGTGAAAACCAGCACACATTATTCTTTTTCCTGTGACGGGTGGAATGATGCGCGCAGTTCATGTTGGGTATCAGAGTTCTTTTGCCTCCTACATCGCAGGACCTTGCGGTGACTATTGCGCAATTGTCGTAATGACAATGCTCAAACAATACATCGTGCAGCCCTGTTTAGAATTATTTCCCCATAAGATATCATGTACATTGAAGTAATTTGCTCCAGCATCAAACTGTCGCCATCAATAAACCTTACTAACTCTCTGAACAACTTTGTATAATATTGAAAAATTCTTAATTGTAAAACAAGTCTAAAAATACAGTCCAATTCGTCTTCTGTACACCCAAACCCCTAAAGAGCCCCAACAAAGCACAGCTGAGCCCCTAAAAAAACACCCAGGTGCACCTGAGTCACGACGACAATGGCACCTGCTTTGCCTCGCGCTCCACCATTACTCTCTTTTTTTTAGAATTCATATTTAAAGAAAACTTGCTAGAGTATTGTTTAATCCGTCATGTTATCAACCTGTAGTTCTGCTAGTTATCACAGCGTACACAGGGAGCCCACTATCCCGATTTCCGCGTTTGGTCACGTGACCTTGGTGTAACGCAAGCATGAAGGCATTTCTAACGTAAATTTCAGCAGACCGCAGAGGGCGATATTGCCCAACATGGCGGCCCCCTGAGATCGGTGAAAGTTGATGAATTGATCTGTTCAAGTCTTTTTCCACAAACACATTATTAATCAGTATACCATGTTTTAGACTTGTGGGGTCACATACAACATATTCTTGCCCAAACATTTTTTGCGTTTCCCTCACCTTTAACAGTTGCCATCCAGTATGAATCACCACCTTTAAAAAAACACTGTCTGGATTCTGTGTGATTCTGAACTAAAATCAACTTCAAAAACATTTTATTTCCCTACCGCAAGTGTTGTTTCCTCACAAACGAGGCGTGTTGTGTTTGTGTTTCAGCTAGGATGTCGCGGAAAATTAGCTCGCCTAATGAGCAAAAGCCCAACTCCGGTAAGCCTGAGATGCTAACGAACTCCTAGTTTTTCTTGACCTTTTTCCATTTTCACAGGTTTTTTTTTTTTTTTTTTAATTCAAGCAGTAAGCAAAGTAAGGTGTGTGTGTGTGTGTGCATGCGTGCGTGCTTGTGTGTTTGTGTGTGCCGCGGGCAGAGTGGGGTACCATCTCATCCAGAAAGCACTTTTATTACACCCACAACGGCACGTCCAAGACAACGCGCAAGAGTGTGGAGCTGGCTTTCCCCGCAACAAACTCAGACCACAACATGAGTGAGTGCACTAGTGGCCGAGCTCCGGCTTGCTGGCTGAAGTGGGGCACCTGGTACTAAGCCCCATTGTCACAGCCGGAGGTGGTGGGGGGCGCCGGCTTCTCTTCCCACATGGTGTCGCTAACACACTTGGGCTCGGAGTATGTTCAACCGCACCTGAGCGACACCGTTGTCTTTTTTCCATTGGCTTGCTGGTGTTCTTTTAATGCGACCTGATGATGTTTGTTCTCGTTGGCAAGTGCCATTCATGTTGATTGTCCAATGGAAAAGCTCGAAATGTGGTGTGCACTAAACTGAGTATTGGGACTACACTGAAAAGGGGAAAATGCTATGAGCGCTAAAATGTATGTTGAGATTAAATCTTATGTCATATATATATATATATATATATATATATATATATATATATAACAAGTGAATTTGTATCCCTTTTGTTTGTAGCGTTTATTCTTATACTACTATAACCTTTAATCTCCAAAAAAGACTTTTTTTCTCATAAGATTAAGGCTTTTTAAAAAGTACTTGAAAAAGATGACTTTCTGGTGAAAATTTAGATTTTAAAATTTTTGAAAAAATACAATTTGTTTCTCGTGATATTACAGCTGTCTCGAATATATGACCGTTCTCACTAGCTTCTGACCTTTATAAAACTAAATTAAAAACGACTATCACCGTGAGATTTCCAATTAATATCTGAAAAAATACAGCTTTAGTTTGTCATGTTATAACATTTATCTTGAAAAATACATTAGTCTCGTAAAAATGACCCTCAAAAATACTACTATATTCTCGTAATATTAACACTGTTGTTACTTAAAATATTATGATTTTATTCTCAAAATATTGTCTTTGCATTTCACCAAAAAAAAACTAAAAAATAAAGACTATGACTTCATGTGCATTTCATGTATATGTTTTTCCTCTTTTCAGTGTGTCCTTAATACAGCTTGGTGAAATGGGTTTGTTTTGTCTCATCTAGTGACTTTGATTAAGTTTTTAAGCCTTAAGGATTTTCTGTGCAGACTTTTGTCCTTATTGTACACAAGCAAGAAACGACAACTGTTTGTACAGTAAAAAAAATAATACAATTAAAGGTTCGGAAATCTGCCTAACTCTTCAAATTGTCATGTCCAAAAAGTGACCTTATCTCCTCACATAGCAGCCTCTTCTCTAACAGATGCCTTCTCTTTTTCTCCCCCTTTAATCCAGATTCCAAGGACAACTCGTTCAGCCGCTCGCGCAGTTCCAGCGTGGCCAGCATCGACAGGGAGTCCCGCGAGGCCATCTGCGCCTTCTGCTTCTGCGAGACCTTCCCCAGGAAGTTGGCGGACGCCTCGCCCAGCCCATGCCTGCTGGTGGGCACCACCCACGGCTCTGTCATGTTGGTGGCCCTCAGCCTGCCCTCTGGTGATCAGCAGAGGCTCCTGCAGCCAGTCGGGATCTCCTCCTCTGGTAAACATAATGGAAATGTACCTACATTAAAAGGGTGTGTAGACATTACATATGACATACATATGATACTTTAGAGCTGTATAGACGGCGCATTAGCGTTATATAGCATTAAAATATGTAAGTGTGTTACATTAGAGGTGTTTAGAAATTAAATATGTAAACATGGTTGGTGGATTAGAGTAGTCGCGACGTTCAGTCTGATGTAAATTTGTTGGTATTTGAAGGCACGGTGGCCAGACTCAAAGGAGGCATCTTAACGACGGCCCTGCTGGACGCCGCTGGAGCCCTGCTGCCCGCCTCCTACCAGCCCTGGTACGATCCCAACGCCTCCGACGAGGAGAAGGAGAAGGAGAAGAGCCGGTGGCGCAGGCCGGCGTCACCGCCCTCGTCGCAGGACGGCCACGACTCGCAGTTCGCCATCCTGTGCTCGGAGAAGCAGGCCAAGGTGTTGGCTATGCCCTCGCAGACGCGCGTCTACAAACACAACATCACCGAGTCGTCCTTCGTGCTGAGGGCCGACGTCGTGGAGATGGCGGGAGCCAACTGCATCGCCTGCTTCTGCGCCAACGGACACATCATGATGCTGAGGTATTTTAAGTGCAGTGGTATGTCGGCAAAAAACATTTAACATTTGAGTTGTTATATCCCAGTAAATAGGATTATTAGAGGTATATACACAATAGATATGCTAATGAGGTGCATATGAAATTAACTAGGATGTAAGTTGGGTATATTAGGTGTACGAACATCAAATATGCCATGAATATGGTACATTATAGGTGTGCAGTAGAGACATTGGCCGCTTCGTCTGCGTGTGAGCGTCTGGGTGTGAGTTGTGGCCAACATTAGCTCCTTGCGTATGTTATAAAAAATGGCTGAAAGTGCATCAGTGACTGTGGCTCTCCTTGCCCACATTTGAGGGCAATACAGTACCTAAGTTGCTCCATTTTATTTCATTTTTTCACTTCACACAAGTCAAAATGGTCCAACGTTCGAGACCAGTCACAGAAGATTTGAATCAGTCCTTTTGTTAATCAAAACATATAAAACTTTATTTATTTATTTATTTTTTTACTTGAAATGGTTTGGTCAGAATCCAAATGTTGCCCTTCAAATTTCTGCTTGTATCATAACAATTTCTGTGGCCCCCGCAGCTTGCCGAGTCTGCGTCCTCTCCTGGACGTCAACTACCTGCCGCTGACCGACATGCGGATAGCGCGGACGTTCTGCTTCTCCAATCTGGGCCAGGCTCTGTACCTCACCTCCCCCACGGAGGTGCAGAGGATCACTTACAGCCAAGAGACCTGCGACAACCTTCAGGTGCCGTCCATTGCTGTCTTTAAAATGGCTTCCACTGAGTCATTAAGGTTAGATATACAGGTACAGTATATCTCAATAAATTAGATTGTCAAAGGCTAAATTTAGTTAGGTAGTTCAATGCAAAAAGTGAAACTCTTATAGAGATGCACTACACACAGAGTTTCATGATTTTATTTTATTTTTTAATATATATGTATAATTTTGATGATTATAGCTTGCACCAAACGAAAACCCAAAATCCACCAGAATATTATGTAACAAACAAGCAAGAATCAAGGAAAATGATATTAAATGTAGAAATTAGGCAGGAATTTGCCCCCTGAGAAGTATAAAGGCTCAATATAATGTAATGAGTACTGAAATAAATGAACTTGTCTACCAGCGCCATGTTCAAATTTATTGAGATGTACCTGGAAGATGAAATATCCCATATTGAGCCCCAGAGGGAAAATTCAGGTGTTACAGCAGTTTAGAAAATTAAAATACAATCAAATCTGACATTATAAGGATTTACTTGAGCGGAGTTTTTACACCAGTTGTTGTCGCCTCCATTCATCTCTGACGACCAGCTGTTTTTGGAAGTGAACATGAAGATTGTGCAAAAGTTGATGTAAAACTCACAAAACTAGATGCATATCAAATGCAATTTATTTGCTGCGTTGAAATCCTCTTTGTAGACAAAGTCATGAAATCTTGGGGCAGTCTGAACAAATGAACTACAATTTTCAGAAATAAAACTTTAAAATTGATCATATTTGACCGGAATACAACACAAGGGTTGAAGAAAAAAGCTTTTAATATTTACTTGGGTTATCTTTGTCTGATTTAGTTAGATTAGCGTGAGATTGAATTTCTGAACACACGCTCGGTGAGCAGCGAACATTTACCTTATTATATATAAATTTGTAACATTATACATCATATTGGAATGAAAGTACACCTTTTTCACAACTCTTAAGTACCGGTATATACGTCTATACAATGTGACAAAAATGTGTAATTTTCCTTATACCTAGGTATAATACGCACTATCAAATTTTGCTTCTTTCTTTGGGAGAAAAAATGCGTATTATACACGGGAAGATACGGTTTAGAAAAGAGTGAAACTCACATGTTGCTTGTCCTTTTAGGAGATGCTAAGTGAGTTGTTCACACCAGTGGAGACCCCAGAGGCTCCAAACAGAGGTTTCTTCAAAGGACTCTTTGGTGGAGGAGCTCAGTCTCTGGATCGGGAAGATCTTTGTAAGTGCTCAAAATCACCCTTTTAACATAAATGAATATCTGTACACTTATTTACAGATTTCTGCGTCTTGTTTTTTTTGTTTGTTTGTTTGTTTTCCCGGCAGTCGGCGAAACGGCGTCTGGGAAGGCTTCTCGCAGCCTGGCCCAGCACATTCCCGGCCCGGGCAACATGGAGGGCATGAAGGGCGCGGCGTCAGGCGTGGTGGGCGAACTGGCCCGCGCACGGATAGCGCTGGACGAGCGAGGGCAGAAGCTAGGCGAGCTGGAGGAGAGGACGGCCGCCATGATGGCCAGCGCAGACTCCTTCTCTAAGCATGCTCACGACGTACGCTCTCCACTTTATTTTTCTTTAAGATAAAAATAATATTTTTGGTCATCATAGTGGTAAAATAATTACAGATCAGGAAAGTCCTCATTAGTAGCATTCATGAGATATATGACCCAATATGGTTTATTATGTATTGTTTTGGGGGTTATTTTTTTTCCCTCTTTATTTCCTTACCAGATACACGTTTCTGACACCTGTTTTGTTTTTCCAAACCCCTCAGATGATGCTGAAGTACAAAGACAAGAAATGGTACCAACTCTGATGATGGCAGGCAACGCCTGGACGAGCACTGTGGACTCTGTAGTCATGTACACACACACACACACACACACACACACACACATCAATATGGCCGAGGAGCTGCGGTTCCTTCGTCATCCTTCTCTAATTCTCTCCGAGTCGGCGGGGTTTTCCTGGGCTTTTTGGACTTGTGTATTTTTGTTTGTTTTGGGTCACTTAGCTCTGCATTGCCTCGCTGGCCGACGGACCGCTGCCGCGGACCTAAATGAGGAGTAAAAGTCTGACTATCCCGCCTTGAGACCCTTTTTCCCTCGTCCTTTTAAGTCCAATCGTTGAAGTTTGTTGGTGACTGACGAAAGGATTCAGTCTGTCTGTTTGTCTTTTGTGTGAGGAAACGGCCATTGAAGCACTTAGGAATATGAAGCGGGAGCTGATGAATAGCCTACCAAATAAGGGCTGGTAGTAGACTAGTCCATCTTTTGCAAAAAAAACAAAAAGTCGTCACTTTCCTTCAATTTTAATTTAGTTTATTTATCAGGACGCGCGATGCAGTTTTTGAGATTGTTTATCAGGTCACACAAGAGGTTTCTTAGATTGTTCATCAGGACAAATTTGTTAGATCATCAGGACACACGAAAATGTGTTAGATTACTATATTTATCAGGACACAAGAAGTTTGTTGCCTCATTTATCAGGACACTGGAGAGGTTTCTTAGATTATCAGGACACTCGAGAAGTTGGTTAGATAATTTATCAGGATGGATGATAACATTGTTATAATTTATTAGGATACAAGAAGTTTTTTAGCTCATTTAAAAGGGCTTTTGTTCGCCGGGCATTACTTTGTGTTAATTGTCAAATAATTGCACGCGTTAAAAAAAGTTCTGGAGTTGTTTCCACCCACTGCTGTTGCATTTGCCGTTAAGCCTCTTTCACACGGAGATCCTGCAAAATGGCTGCAATGGAACTCAAGTAAATTTTTGGGGATGTTGCTATTTTTTTTGCCCCACTTAATCAGTTGTGGAAGGAAACGATGACCAAAAAAAAGTTTTAATTCATATATTTGGTGTAGGAAGTTCTGCCTAAACAGAATTTTCGTCGACACATTTGGTGTAGGAAGTTGGAGAACATTCTCAGCAAAATAACAATGCAGTTTGGATTTTTTTTTCTCACTTATTTTCTGCCTGCTCACTAGTCATACCAACAAAATAAAAGAGAGGAGGAAAAAATGCATTTTATTCCACATATTTGGTGTTTGGAAGTTGGGTAAAACTAAAATATGTGGCGCTGGTTGATGTTTGTTTTTTTTCTCCCCACCTCGTCTTTATGCCAAAGAAATAAAATGTGCATTTTATTCCACATAATTGGTGTGGGAAATTGGGGAATTTTTAATTATTTTTTTTTTGAACGACCAAAACACTCCACAGTAGTTGATCGTTCTCAGTCGGCGCTTGTTCACTTTTTAGCCATTGATAACGCGTCTGTGCTAAGCTAGCTGTTTAGCTGCGTGTGTGTGAGCATACATATATTCAGGGATGTGTGTATGTATGGACCCCACATTTGCATTTTTTATTGAGTCTTCTGCAAGCTGCTATTTGCGTACATCTTAAAGAACAAAACAGCTCAAGTTTAATGGCATATTGTGGCCATCTTCTTTTTGTGTAAGATATTTCATAATTGTATTATTTATCGCCCCCTTTGTCTATATATTTGTTGTAAGAAATTACCGGAAACATTACAACACTGTATTTTTTTTCCCCCAACTAACAGCTCACTCAAAAAAAAGAGAAAATAATTTTAGTCCATGTATTTACTGTAAGAAGTAAATACATGTCTGAAACACGACAATGCTGTTTTTTCTGCCTAATCAATCACCCCCCCCCCCCCCCCTAAAAAAGCAGAAAAAGCCAAATTCTAGTCTACTTTTTGGGTGTAGGAAATTCTCTTATATGATGCATCCTGTTGCAATTGTTGATGCTATTTCCATAATTTTTGGGTGTATGTAAAAGGTTGGGCAAAATTCTCATAAACCCCCCAAAAAAAGAGCCTGTTTTAGTCTGTATATTTAATGTGTGAAGTTGGGGATAATTCCTAGAAACATCACAACAGTTTTAATTTTTGTCTGCCTAATCAGTCACACAAAAAAGTACATTCAAGTTCATATTTGGTGTAGGAAGTTGGGGGAAATTCACGGAAATAAGTTGGGAAATTTTAGATGTTGCGGTTTGGATTTTTCCCGCCTTATCAGCCACACCCAAAAAAAGACAACTTTAATTTGTTAGCAGTTGGGGAAAAATCTGAAGCATGACAAAGCCGTTTGGATTTTTTTCTGCCTAATCAGTCACACAAAAAAAACCAACTGCATTTTAGTCCACATATTTGGTGAAGCAAGTTGTGGAAAAGTCTGTGCAACATAAGTGTATTTTTTATTCAGCTTTTTCTGTGTGTAAGACGTTGGGGAAATTCTCCTACATATAACACTGTTCGGATTTTTGCCACTTTTTTCCGCCAAAACAATCACTCCGAAAACAACCCAAAAAGCGCATTTTGAAAGCCACTCTGTACTGACAAACCCAAGCCAAGCAGCAGCCATGAAATGTGGGTTGAGCACGATTTTTTTTTTTATGAATTTTTGTTGTTGTGAGAGGACCAAAAGACATCCGAACCTATCTATGCTTATCTAGATCTATGTCATCTGCCAATCCTGCTTATTACAATGATCAGATTAGTTTTCCTCTATATCTATGATATATATTTGAAGGAAACTGTATGATCATATTCCAAAGGAATACCTTTAAATGTCTTTATTTTTGGTGGAAGACCTACTTTAAACTTTTTTTTTTTTTTTTTTCCCGGTCACACACACACATACATACACACACACACACGTATGTCACATTTTCCCACCTTGTGTGGCCTCGCCTTTTCAAGTGCTTCGGGGTTCCACAAAGCAGGGGTGGGCAACCCGCGGGGCTGCCCGTAATCTCGTCGCGCATTAACGGATGCATGATGTTAAGTGTTTACAAACGCGTATTATGCCGACATTTGTATTTACTCACACAAAAAAAAAAAACAACAACAAGACGCTGTTTACATTTAATGGTGTGTACATGCGCGTGAAAGGTTTCCTGGCTTTTGCGGACGCGCTGATTCATAAAGGCTTTTGCTCGGCTTTACAGCATTGTGCAAAAAGGGGGAGGGGGGGGGGGGGGGTTCGATGCTGAGCCCACCCTGTCCATCAGCCATGCATCATCCATCCATATGTCCTCTTTGTCCGTCTTCTGGGATGAATATCTGTGGAGTTGCAGTATTTTCTCATTTTTGTACAGTTTTATTAAAGATGAATTTCCCATGGATGTCCTGACTTGATCTGCTCCCACAATTAGACTGTAGATACTAATTGCACTAATATATATATGGATATATATTGGTGTATTGGAAAATAAATGTTAAAAAAAATTAAAACCTGATGTGCTTGTGTGTCTTGTTTCTTGAGGGAATGACAGCTGCGATCTAACAAGAACAGTCCTAAATTAATCTGGAGAAAATTGATTTTTTTTTTTTTTTTTTAGGAGAAGAGAAACGCATTTTTCAAGAAAAAAGTCGAGAATAGTTGTTTTTTTTTGTTTTTTTTTTTAGGGGGGTGGGGAATAATGTTGCCGATTCACGAGAAAAACTAGGTTTTTGAATGCGAGATGAATGTCGCAATCTTATGAGAAAAGAATCCGATATTTTTCAAGAATTAGTCAAATTTATTTTTGGCAAATCTCAGCAAAACAGGTTTTCCAGGAGGAAAAAGTTCTTAAAATATTTGGAGAATAAAGTCATATTTTTTTAGGAAAAAAGGTAAAAGATGGAGTATGTGATTGTTAAAATGTCAACGAAAAAAAGCGTGTTTGGACATTTAAGATGTCGCTGACGTCACACCAAGACATGGGGGGCGTGTCCTTTTTTTGTGATGTGAAGAGGGGCGTTCCCAGGGCAATTATTTAACCGATTGCTCCAAAAACGGATTGATATTGGAAATGACTCCCTGTTTCATGTTATTGAGCTAAAAATACATATTAAAAACTACTGAGATAAAAGCCATCTGGGCGCTGTAGGTCCTATTATTCTTTTTATCATTTGAATCAATTTCACATTGTATTATTTAATGGAATTTATGTGTTCATTCTATTTCATTTCATGTCACTTTATTTGTCTAATTTGTTTGTAGTTCAAATCTGATTTGATCCATCCATCAACTTCATTGAAGGCGCCAGGCCTACATTTCCCAGAATGCTCTGCAGGTGTCGCCAAAGTTCCCTCTCGGCTGCTGTGGTGCAGCCGGCTCAATGCAACTCTCCATGCAACAGCAGCAGCGGCATCGTTCTCGTCGTCCTCGCGAAGGGAGACGAGCAAAGTTGAATTCGGAGACCAAATAAGACACGACGAGTAGCGTTGGAAAGCTGAAGATAAGTTTTGAACCTCCGTTTTGTCCTCTTTGTCCCCTGTCCGTGCTCCTGCTCGTGGCGATAACGAGCAGCGCTTTATTTGATTTTATTTTATTATATTTTTTTTTGACGCCGACTCAAAACGTAAAAGCCGATGGACGCGGCGTGTGCAAAGACACCTCCTACCGCTGCTCCGAGTTAAATTGAGCTGGCGGTTAACTTCTCAAGCGGAGGTTTCTCCCCAAATCACTCCACTTCCTGACGAGATTCGGAGGTAGGCGCCTCCCGCCGGTTTTTCACGTCCTCCCAAAAAAAAAAAAAAAAAAAAAAACTTCTCGTAGATCGGCCACAACTCTATTTATTTCGATGGGTGCGCTTTATTTTCACTTCTATACTCTTGCGTGTCTAATGCATGCCTTTGATGCTAAGCAGGACTTGGTGATGGTGGTGTAGGTGCACCTCGCATGCCCCAGGATGAGCCAGGGCCCCAACCTGGTGATGAAGTGGCTCTCCCGGCTCCACCTGGCCCAGTACGTGGAAGCCTTCTTGGACAACGGCTACGACGACCTGGAGGTGTGCAGGCAGATCGGCCGGCCCGACCTGGACGCCATCGGGGTCCGCGTGGAGTACCACCGCCACCGGCTGCTGGCCGCCGTCCGACAGCTGAGGGACTGCGACCGCAGGAAGGCGCCGGGGTACTACTTCACCCTGGAACCGCAACGGGAGACGGCGGCACCGCGGACCGGAGGAGGGACCCACCTTCCGTCCTGTCCCGGTAACCACGACCCGAGATTGACGGATTGTAACGACTTTGTCATCTATCCCAAACTCAAGCTCAAGGTTCTCATACGGGAGAAACTGGCCAAAGACGGGATCGACCTCGGAGATGCGCCGTACAGCCGCAAGGTAAGATCGCATCCGGGATCTTGGGGAGTTGTAGTATGACCAGAATAAAGTCGCGTTTTTATTGGATTTGATTTGGTTTACAGTGAAGCCATCAAATCGTATTTTGGGGAGAATCAAGTCACATAAGTAGAATTTTTGTAGGGACTCAAGTCATTTAAATTATATCACCATTTCTTTTGACAAAAAAAATTTGTATTTTTTTTTTTTAGAAAAAACTCTCAATATTATGATTTTTATATAACATCGTAATTTTATGAAAATCAAGTTATATTTATAGTATGAAGTAAGTCATACTTGTTCAAGATTCAAGTAATTGTTTTCACAGAAAAGGTTGTACTTTTGAACAATGGATTTTTTTTCAAGAATAAAGTTGTAAGCTAATGATAATTGTCATATTTTCTCGAGAATAAAGGTGTGTGTGTGTATGTATATAAATATATAATACCTGTGTGTGTGTGTGTGTCTGCCAATCTGCAATAGGGCAGCTCAGTCTGCATGATGTTTCATTCCAGTAAGTGCAGCTTGTGGCTTTGCAAGTAAATCAATGTTGAGTGATCATTATGGTGTTTGGTGACCGACTGTGTGGCCGGTCGGTGCACGCTGACCTCAGGGAACGACTGTGTTCCCTCACATGTGCTGCAGATGACCTAAATGCTGACTGACTTTAACCAGCATCAAAGGGAAAACGCTGCGCACGTTTTTGCATCGTCTTTGGATTCTCATGACTAGATTTGTTTGTCATTTGACACTGCATTTTAATGGATGGAATAGTTCTCATTGCTATCAACGCCCTAAAAAAAAAGTTTCAATATCACAAGAATAAATCAATTATTTTTTTTCCAAATAGTCGGAATTTTTTTTCAAGCATAAAGTCCTAATCTTATGACAATCAAGTCGTATTTTTTCGAGAACTCTGACTTGTGTGGCACAGAGGGTAAGAGTACGCCCTGCAACCGGAGGGTCGCCGTTTCGTAGCCCCGCCCAAGCGGATGCATGGGCAAGACATTTAGCCCACGTTGTCTACAAGCGAATGTGGTTGGATGTTAGGCGGTGGTCGGAGAGGCCGTAGGTGCAGAATGGCAGCCACGCTTCCGTCAGTAACTTCCCAGCGTGAGGGTGTGACCATGGAGTGAATGAATCGTGTGTGAAATTGTACAGTGTCTTTGAGGGCCTAGAAAAGTGTTATATATGTGTAATGCATTATTATTATTAGAAAATTTATTTTACGACAATAGTCTCATATTTCTTTTAGAATACTGGAATTTTTCAAGGACAACGTCATAATCTTATGAGAAACAGGTCATTTTTATATATACATATTTTTCAAGAAGTTGGTTTTATTTGACAATAAAGTTGTATTTTTTCCAGTCGTAATCTTGTGAGAATCTAGTTATATTTTTGTCAAGAAACAAGTTGTATTTTTTCAAGAAGTCATATTTTATCTTTGAAAATCTATTTTCTTTAGAGAAATTATTATTATTATTTTTTTTAAGTTGTAATCTTCCGCCAAAGTTTTTTAAATAATTCTTTTAAGAATAATAATAGAATCTTTTGGGACAAAGTTGTATTTTTCAATAATAAAATCATAATCTTATGAGAATCAAGTCATTTATTTATTTTATTTTTTTAGAATCAAGTTGTATTATTTTGAGACTTAGGTCGTATTTCTTCATCATTAAAGGCTCTAAAAAAAATGTAACCATCTTTAACTTTTTTATTTTTCTATTTTTGTAAAAAGTGTCTCCAGACACGGCAATTTTTCGTCGTTTGACGTCACTTTCTAACGCACATAAAAATTCTCAGTGCTGGGAAGGCTTTCCGTTGAGACGAGTTGAAACGGTTCTCTGACAAGAGCGCAGACAGCTGCCAGCTGCCTGGCAGAGCTTCCATGTTGTTAGCGCCCATTGAGCCCGCTCGCCTATGCGAGGAACCCCGTTGGCTTGAGCTTGTCCCGCTATCCTTAGCGACACGATGAATGTTCTGATTAATTTTTTTTTTTTCTTCTTCTTCTTCTCCCTCGCGCTTTTCATGAGGCTGAGCAGGGAGGAAGCGAGTTGAAAAGTACAAAAGAAAGCCTTTGCAACCGCATCACAATGAGGACCAATTGCTTTGACGCGGCCTTTCATTCAAGTTCTTAAAGGAGGCGTACAATATTATTCCTTTTTTGTTTGTTTTGCACCATTTAAAACAGTTCCCGGTAGGGAGTCGAATGAATTGTGATGTGAAACAGAATGTAGCCAATCAAGACGCGACCTGACTGAAGAACAAGGAAGCGGGCATGAATACAAACAAACGACTCTCGTGTTGCTAGGATAATAACATCAGCCACTAGCTTCATTTCAGAACTCACCTTTAGCTCAGTGGATCATAAAGGTTTATTTATTTAGTTAGTTAGTTAGTTAAGGATTTTTCCGGAAAAAAAATAAGATCACTATCATTTTTAATTAGCATTTTGGAGCCTGAAAATGTAAACATTTCAAAGCGGGTGTAAAAAGTGGAAGGTTTTCTAAGCACTCACGTTGAAAACAAGTTTTAAAGACAAAAAATACGGCAGGGTCTGTAACTTGGTTTTAAGGACTCGGTTCAGTCCACATTGGGTACCGCATGTGAATTTCTTAAAGGTTTCCGCTACCTTTGTATGAAAATAACTCCCTAGATTAACAATGGTTTATCAATTAGTAGCGATCAATCAGTGCACCATAATGGAAATTTAGCACAGTGCGATCAGATTTGGTGAAGCAGCACGTGGCTCATTACCCGAGGTAATTGTTCCAAGTTAAACAATTGTACATTTGTGATCAGTAGGCAGATCAATGATAATTATGACTGGGCTGTGTTCTACTCCATTCCCTATTACAATTATTTTTTTATTATTTTATTTAGTTATTTTGTGACTTTTTTTAACTTCAAAAACATTTCTAGATTTTTAAGAAAAGAGCAAAAAGAATTACAGGCTCCAATTATTTTTGGGGGACCTTTAAACGTCATCAACCAATTTATAAGAAGCCAAAATAGAATGCAAATAATTAGAAATAGTTTTTAACATTTTAAAAATATCTTTTTCTAGATTTTCTGAAATACACTTAATTACCCCTTTTTGTTTAATCAGAATCAGAATCATCTTTATTTGCCAAGTATGTCCAAAACACACAAGGAATTTGTCACAAAATAAATAAAAATAAACAAATAATGAACAAAAATCATTGCAATTTTTATAGCAGCATCTGAAGAATCTCATTGTTCATTCATCAGTTGTTGTTTTGTTTTTGTTTTTTAATCTCATAAAAAAAACCTGGGGTGTGTACACTATTTATATGCACTGTATACCCTTTTCAATTCCTGGAATGCATGATTCCATCATATGAGTTTAGTGGTGACCAAAGAAGTCTAGTGTGTGTGTGAAAGTGTGTGCGTGTGTGTTTTCCTGCAGCCATTGATATGAAATTTCCTTAACGTTTCATCTTCATCTTTCATATACCGTACTGTAGACCCAATCTTAAAATCAGATGCACTGGCATCAATAAGGGGAGAGGGGGGGGGGGCATTCTTCAAGTTGCTTTAGTTGCCACATTGATTCATCCAAAGAGAGACATATTTTATGACATCAGCATAGAAGTAAAGACACCCTTGTGATTTGACTGAAAGCAGTGAAAAGACACGTTTTATTCCTTTACTGGCTCCGACGTGACTGTTCCATCTGGATTCTTTATCTTATCGACTTCGTCCCTGTGTCTTTTCTTTTCTTATAAAGCGCTGCAAGTGAGACTGTCATATGCAGCGCCGTCACTGAGGATTCTGCTGAAAATATTTGCATCCGGTGCGTCCCCCCTCCTGTTTCTTCCCAAAGAAACACCCCCAGCTCACTAACGCACGTGCCTAACACGAAATGTTACCGGTTTGATGTTGTATAAATATAAGAGAGGTGATCAATTTACCTGACGACCCGGTGAGAATGGTTACGTCACCGTTCGTTCGTACGTCGGCGCTGGTGGTGATTTCCAAGCTCAGCAATATGCAGCCGTCCACCTTTACATATTTTTACCCTTGTTTTGTCTCGAGAGCTGTCCAATTCCTTCTTTTTAACTTTTGTTGCTAATTGGAGTTAAATAATCCAACCAAGAAACTAATCGTCTCATTTTGCGTGAGGATCCTGATCCTTCTTGTTAAAAACACATTACACTTTTTTGTTTGTTTGTTTGTTTGTTGTGGGCCTAGAACGCATTCATGGCATCCATTATTTTAAATGGGGAAAGAGGATTTGAGATGTGTGTTTTTAGCCAAGAGCATTGTCGCAGAACGTAAGCTTGTAAGTCAAGGCACCACTGTATCTCGCTTCTCCAAATCTGTTGCTATCGTCGTTAATGCTCCCTTGTTGACGTTCGTCCATGTCGTTGCTCTTGCTGTTTTTTATGATCGCAACCACGGTTGACTTTCCCGCTCTCCTTTTACATCTTTTTTTTCATCGGGTCGTCACACGCGTCGCTTGGGGAAAAAAGTAACAAACCAGTTTTGACAAAGGAGGGGAATGTATACAGTAGATATGTTTTCAAATATTGCGATTAAAGTAAAAAAGTCATCAGAACAACCAATACAGGCATACTCACGCTTTGACACCTGCGGATTCACCTATTCGCGGGTTTAAAAAGAAAAACTTCAATTACATTTTTTTTAACACTTATTGACAGTTTATCACCACTTATTGAATATCTTGGGGGTTAAAAAATATATCTAATTTATTTTCAATGCAATTTACCCTAGCGAGGATAAGCGGTACAGAAAATGGATGGATGGATGAATACTGTATAATGGCCGTCAATTATCCGCGGATTTTCGCTATTCGCGGTCCGACCTGGTCCCTATCCCCCCGCGAATAACTGGGGTCCACTGTACTCACATACAAATATCGGAGAAATCTACTAAAGTACGGTATTTGTACTTCACTACGCCCACCTACTTGGCATTCTGCCGTGCTGCCAACCGCCTTGCATTGTCACCGACCTTGTCAAGAGTTCACCTCTGCAGTGTGTAAATCAGCCTCTTTATTACACGCCGTCAATATCCAAATGCACACTTGCTCAATTTATCGTTGCTGTGATCTTGCGGATTAATACGTGACATAGTGTTTATTAGAGCGGGCCTACTGAGGGCCAACGTGTCGTACTGGAAAACAAAATTGCATTTCCTGCATTACGCAAACCCATATATAATAAAATACCTTGGGGCCTATGAGATTCATTCGTTTCGTGTCCACGCTTGTCGTGCAAATTATTCATATCTCAAATCCTCTTTCCCCACTGAAATGAATATGAATGCTATTTATCTGTTTCAGCCTCCATGAAAAAAACAAACAAACCAAAAAATATATATACAGTAGCGTTTTTAAGAAACATAGCACTCTGTAATATTGTACTTTAAAAAAATCATAGTAACCATATAATTAAATAGAATGTAAAGAAATTAAACAGTTTTTTGGTTCATTTCAATGCACATTGTGCTCCTTCTGTTGTGCGCGCCTTGGTTACCTTGGGGCAGTATAATAGCGACATATGGAGAATACCCATGAATACTTCTAGGACCTAACTATAAAATAACCATATGAAAAGTAAGTATGGAGGCAAGGTTCTTTTTTTCTTTTTTTTAATTTGACATCTTGCCATGAGGAACATACGTTGCTGTACAACGGTTGCAAACATTTGATGATATCCAATAGCCCTAAAATATGTAAAAAAAAAAAAATTGCCGGGATACATATGTTTACAAGATTACGTGAGTTTTTTTTTAAATCAAAGGTGCTTTACTTGCTAAAATATTAAACACATCTGTGTTCAGGCCCCAATGAAGCCCCAACAGGCTGTAGTAGGACTTGGAAAAAGTAAAACTTGGTCTAACCACTTAAATGTGAACAGCCGAAGGACCTCTCAGAGAATATAAATATCAAAGCAGCGTTAATAATACATAGTGCTTGAACTTCATTAAGTAAGGCATCTATGCTCTAAAGAATGTATAATGGAATGAATGCATTTTAAAGCAGGTGTTTGCTAGCAATCCGACAACAGTACATCATCATGCTCTTCACTTACTATTTAATGGTACTTTGGATACACACACACACACACAAATTACTAGTTGAAACAATTTGCATCTTAAATGGAGGAGATCGCTTTTATGGTTATGCTGAGCTTCAGTGTGCCCATAGATTGAAAATCTCCACCCAGAACCTCCATCCTTTCTAGAAATTACGACACAGTGTCCTCAGTTTACAACGGAATTTCGTTCGGTGACTACGTAACATCGGGCTCTTATGGACGGAGATGTCGGATCTTGTTCCTGTTGCCTGGCCACCTCAGAGTGCATCTCGGGGATCGGCCGCGAAATGTTACTGGGTTGCTGTTGTATTTTTTGTGAATGGAAAATCCATTCAAAATATAAGAGAGGTGATCAACTTACCTGACGACTCGGTGAAAATGTTGATATGATGTACACGGTGGTTTTCAAGGCTGCGGTATGTCCTGTGTACAAATAATTGACAGACTATTCGGTCACGCCTCATGTCAATGCACTCTCTGATTGGCTAGTCTTGTCCCGACGTGCCCAGTTGTAAAATAATATTTTTTAATAAAATTAGAAGCATTAGATGGAAGGTCAGATAGGGGTGATTTTTCAAAAGATTAATTTTATAATATTTTTCTGTCAGGTCATTAAGACAGTTTTAACATGTGACAAAAAAAAAAAAATATATATATATATATATATATATATATTTATTTATTTTTTTTGTCCTGCAAACTCTCCTTTAAATTGGAAAATGTGAGTTTTCACCATAGAGCGTCACCGTAGCGTAGCACCAAATTTTGATCACCATGTATTTTGATATGTAGGAGTACAACCGAGAGCGCGAGGGAAATCAAAGAGTGACAGTGAGACCTCTCGAAATCTACTTAGCTTAATGCAATAGTTATGATGTAGGCACACGCTTCGCTAGCTGCGGTTAGCATCCATTAAAGGCAGGCGCCGCGGTACCGTTGCTAGACAGCGGTCCCCGGGAACCTCACCAGAGATGGCGCAGCCGAGAGGCTAATCCAGTTGGACGCTGACAGTTGTTGTCAGCGGGGACGTTTGACCTTGTCGAGAAACGCGTGTTCCCATCAGCCAGTTTTGATGCAGTACATCAGCGCGGTGTTCACGGATAACGATCTCCCAGCAGGGAACGAGATGCCGGATTTGACAAAATAACGTGGAAAATCTGTTTGGGTGTGTTCCAAATCACTCTCACTTACAAGTTTAATTTATTGTGTGACTCCACTTGTAACTCCTATAACTTGTATCTTAAGTCATCTTTCCCCATTGAAATGAATGGAAATATCATTAATCCTTTCCAGCCCTCTAAAACTATATACTACCAATACATTTTTAAACATATTTTAACAACAAGAATAGCACTCTACATTATGATACTGTGTACAAACATACAGTTATAACATAATTAAATAGAATGAAAAGAATGAAACAGTTTTTGCATCATGAGTTCATGCTTTAAGTCAATGGACATTGTGCTGCTCCTTCTGGTATGAGCACTTCTGGTGTGCTCCAGGTGGCGCTCCAGTGCATGTATATATATATATATATATATATATATATATATATATATATATAGATAGATAGAGAGAGAGATATACACATAGGTTTTTCGTCTTTTTTCATCATGTTGATGGCTGTGGGCTGTTTTTGTGTTCAAGCGGTGAAACGTCTCCAGGCTTTTTTTTTTTTCCTCCCACCTAATCCGACCCGCGCTTGTTTTTCCACCGCCTCCGTGCGGCTCCACCGTCTCATGTTGCATGACTGACAGTCGTCCTTGACCCACGCCAAGCTGTCTCGTCGGCGACGCTCAGGCGCCGACATGATGATGATGCGAGCTGCTGTTCACCCAATCACAAGCCGGTGAAAAGAACCTCTTGGAATCGCTGTTTATTATTCTGACCAATTTATTGCCTTTTTGGGGGCCTCGTCAAAATAATCATAAAGTCAAAACGCCTCCAAACCTCACTCAGTCGGTCGTAACAGAACGCAGGAAAAAGTCTCAAGGACGCATGCACGAAATCGAACAGGAAGTCGGCCATTTTGGTTTGAACCTGCCATTCTGGGCAGATTCCGGGGCTCGTACTTTGACGCACCCCTGCGAGGGAATTAGTCCAAATGAGCCCCGATAGGAATCAGATTTCCTAGACAGATGGGCAAAACGCTTACATGCCAAGTTGTTGTTGTTTTGTTTTTTGCCTATGCCATGTAATGTGGTTGAAGCATGGTGTCAAAGTTTGATGATCATTTTTTTTTGCCTGCATCATATAATGTGGGCAAAATTTGACGATCATTTTGAGAATCTGCGATTTAAAAAAAAAAAGGGGGTGGGAGGGTAACATGGGGGTACGTTCACTGCTGTTTTCAACTTTAATTAGTTTTTTGCCTAATTACTTATGCTCCATGAGATGGGAACCTTCTGGCCTCCTCGCTGCACCGACCATCCATTCAGAGCCGCTTTGTGGCACAGGAGGGATTTCCGTGCTCGTAATTTAAGTGACATTAAAAAAAAAGCGTCGCGTCTCTGGTCTGAGCGCAGCTGCATTAAGCATGCTTCAACCGGTCGGGACAATCCAGATGCTGCAGGGCTGCCGCCGCAGTAAATCACACGACTGAATCAAGCCACGTTTTAGTGTCTGAAAACTGGCCTCTGAATCAGAGCCGTTGTTTAAACCCCCCAATCAGATTTGCAAGACTTAATGGTAGAGACAAAAGGTTTGGTCTGTGCCTCCTGTACGCTCTCTTAATCGTTTTAAGACTCACCCTCACGTTCCCTTTTATCTGTTTCCATTCACTTTTTTTGTTTTGCTACACAGTAACGCTAACAAATTAAAGTGTAATCCTGATCGATTGAGGTTAGTTCAATTCCTCATGTTCCATTGCCATTGTAAAGCACGCTTCAGAGAATTCTATAAAGCCGGACAGACACTTTGCGTTATTTTAAAATTCCAACTGGACGAGTTAATGGCCAGCGACTGAGGTCAAAGGTGTCGACTAAAGTCCTATAGATTTCGGTAGAGCTTAGATTAGACTGTTGCTGACAAATCTGAAAGAAAAAACAAAAAGGCCTTCCCTTAGAATGCACATTTTTATAATGAATAAAAAATAAAATTTTCAAGGGTGAGACATTCCAGAGGGCTAAAACGCCCCCCCCCCCCCCACCCCCAAACACGTTAAACCTAGCGACGGCCCTGATGCAGTACGTATTAAAAGTCTAATGTCCGAGATCATGTCAGGTTTTACAGTACCTCAAGTCATTTGCTCCGCTTGACATTTTCCACTGTCACGTGATTCTTGTCAACTCCGCAGGGATGGAAAGCTCAGAAGACATTTCCGGTGCGAGCCGGAACATTTTGACAGCGATGAGAAAAAATCCAGCCGAGGGGGGTCTGCCCGGCGTACCGGGGCAGCAAGCTGTTGGCCGCTGTGTCACCAGATGGGGGGGGGGGGGGGGGGGGGGAAGCTCTTTCTGGCAGGAAGTGCGCCATAAGGTCATTG